>NC_081179.1:9400329-9700329 GCF_012432095.1 Onychostoma macrolepis | reverse complement strand
AAACAATTGTGCTGCTTAATGTTTTTGTGAAAATTTACATTTACATACATTTTTTTCAGGTTTCTTTCCTAAATAGACAATTCAGAACAGCATTTTTTTTTGAGACAGAAATCTTTTGTAACCTTATAAATTACTTAAATGCAGAGCAAGACTGCATGTTGGAGAAGGTATGTGTTATCATTGAAGTGTGTGTGTGTGTGTGTGTGTGTGTGTGTGTGTGTTTGTGAGATGTCACTGAGTCAGTCTCTCCCAGCTTATCTATCTGAGAACATCTCTGATCAGCAGTGTCGACAACATGGATCCTGATGACACCGAGCTGCTTCACACACACACACGCACACACACACGCACCTTTCCATTGATTTCTATTGTTTTACAAAGAGCTACATATTTTCTAACCTAACCGTCACTCATATTTTCTGCATTTTATTTATTTTTTAACATATTTAATATTTTTATCAAGCAATTTTCCTCTTGAAAACGTGAGGACATTTGGTCCCTACAAAACCCGTATGCATTCAAATGTTGTGTTTTGAATAGAGTGACAATTACAGCTTATGTGTATGTGCGTGAGCTGGCACTGAGTGACTGAACTCTTGTGAGTGGATTAGAGCCGAGCAGCTGATTACTGACTATGAATAAAACCTCTCACTGAGCTAATGAATATTCAGCCGTCCACACACACACTGGCTCAGGCTCATGCATGCACAAAAAAAAAAAAAAAGAAAAAGAAATATTTGCATACACACATACAGTGGAAACGGGACCCTTCTCTGTTCACTCGTTCAAACATTAGATATCAGCTTCCCAGAGAGGCGTTCTACTCTTTCCCAGCTCTCTCTCTCCTGCTACTGAGGTTAATGGCATCAGCTTGACCTAGAACTGCTAGACAAGAAGGCTTTCCAGATGAAGTTTCAGATGCCAGCCTGTGCCCAGCAAACTTCAGGAGCTGATTAAACCGCTAGGCAGCGGGCCACAGCGTCAGCCGACGGGCATTGCCGTGCCTTCACAAGAGATGCTAAACAGACTAGCACATGAAATGTAAAAATGTAACAGCTCTGGATGTTTTTGTTTAAGTCTTTATTTTTGGAGATAGCAAAAAATCCACGGTGTAAAAACAATTAAGGGAAACGCCAAAAAGTGTCACAAAATGCACATTTACATTGTTAGTTTAATAATTTGCATTATATGATAGAAAAATAAAAGTATTAAAAGGGACGATAAAACACTTCTTATATCTGTTGGCACTGATGACAAAGACCTAGACCTATATTATTAATAATTTATTATTTTGATATTCTTTTCTGTTTATTATTATTGTTAAAATAATAAATATTACTATTTTAATATTTCACTTTATTTTATTTTTTTAAGAATAAATAACAATATTAACTATTATATGATTTAGTAAAAAATTTTATGTTTATTTTACACTGCAATGTAAAAGTATTTACGGCTTTCTTATGAATTTCTTCATTTCCAAACATTAAATCAGGCATCCTCAAATCTGGCCCACTCCTGCAGAGTTTAGCTCTAACCCTAATCAAACACACCTGAGCATGCTAATCAGAGTCTTCAAGATCATTAGAAAATCACAGGTAGGTGAGTTTGATAAGGGAAAGATTTGAGGAACCCTGCATTAAACCATCAAGCTTTTATTTTGGCTGGAAAACCACAGGGAGACTGCTCTTTTGTTGACAACAGCTGGTTTATAACAATTTCTCATTTGCTTTAGCAAGTTTAAGAAGATGGTTGGAACATGTTGTGGTCTCAAATGCATAAGGAATCTAATCTCAGAGAATATGCACAGAAATAGTTCATATGAAGCCGCTTTTACTGTGAATCGAGACTAAAAACAGCAAATCATGAGCTGCCAAGTTTCGAAACGATGCTATAACTTAGTGCTGTGACTTATTCTGAAAAATTGTGTGGCCCTACAAAGGATATGTGTCCAATTCTACAGTATAATGCACCTGAGAAGCTAACTAAATTAGCCAGATGCTAACATGGGCAGGTTGTCGACATGCTCTCATCTTCAAAAACCATGAATTATACGGAGTCAGGAACCATTGAGAGTGAGATGAGCTTGTTTCACCAGAACAACTCAATATATTCAGGCTAACATGCTAACTGCTAAACTACAGCTATAGGAAAGCTTCTCCATCGTGTTTATGCGTGCTTACTGTTCATTTTGACTGACCTAGTAAGTTAAACATCTGTAATGCATGACTACTCAGCCCTTATCTGCTCTAGTTCTAGGCTACTGTGAGTAGATTTTGCTTGGAGAGAGGCGAGACAAACCCTCAGGTTCACACGCTTCTACATCCTAGCATGCGTGTGTGTGTGTGTGTGTGTGTGTGAGTATAGCCTCCTTTGCACGCTTTCCTGGGTCTCGGTGGAGACTGACCCACTTTGTGCATATCTAATCCTGGCACATGCAGCCTCTGTGAAAATTACTGTCCCATCGTCACATGACGCTCTGGCAGAAAATATCATACAAATACGATATTAATAATGTCAGAGCAGAGGAGCGGAAGGGCACACATGGCAGCTCAGCACACATCTGTGCTCTAGAAATCCCTGGTGAACTGGAACGAGAGAGAGACAGCAAGAGAGACAGACAGGTTCAGTGTCAGCCCTGTAAGTCTTCATCCTCCTGTCTGTGTCACAGTGTTAAGCTCAAGTGTCCTCTAAAGTCTGTCTTTCTTTCTGGCTCTCCACCTCTCCTTCTCTGTAACTGTCAAACATGAGTATCCAGCTTCATCGTTTGTCATGAGCGTTGCGTTTTTAAGACAGTGTGTCAAGCTAAAAATAGTTCAACTCGAAAAACACCCCTCTAAATCCCTACGTTCTGTTCTATTCAGTTGCACTCCAACTATTTTTTTAACAAGAACTTGAGTTGTATGAACGCCCTATGAAACATCAGATCAGGGTCAGGGAAACCCAAAACTGGCCTAATTATTCCAAGTTTCACTAAGACCAATTAAGTCACCTAGTCATTCGGGCAACCTAACAACTAGTCACTTTTGAAAATATTATGAATCTCCATTTTAAATCTATAAAACATTAGATCTTTGGAATCTTAAATCTATGAATCCTTTAAACTATAAATCTCTAGAATCTATGACTCTTTGAATCAATTTTGAACCTTTAGAATCTGTGAATATATCAGTTAAATATTAATTTTTGAAATCTGTGAATCTTTCAAACTATGAATCCTTAGAATTTACTCTAAATCTATGAAGCTTTAGAATCTCTAGATGAGAATCTTCAGATTTTTACAATCTGTGATTTTAATATTTTAATCCATGAATCTATTTGTATCAATCCTTTCAGTCCTTAATTTTAAAACCTTAATCTTTGAAACTATGAATCTTTAGAATCTCTGAATCCATGTTAAACCTACATGAAGCATTTTTAGAATCTTTAAAACTATTTATCTTTCAATCTTTCGAATCTTAAACTGTACATCTTTAGAATTTATGTATCTTTGAATCTATTTTAAAACAATGAATCTTCAGAATTATTAAAATCATTAGAATCTTCAGAATCTGTGAATCCATAAATATTAAATTATTTGATACTGAATTTTGTAATCTTCAAATGTTTAGAATCTTGGAATTCTAAAGATTGTTTGGAATAGTTGGAATCACTGGCATTCTAGAATCTTCAGAACCTTAGAGTCTTTGGAATCATTTTAGTCTTAGAGTCTGTGCTTACATCTGTGCTCTAGAAAGCCCTTCTGAACTGGAACAAGACAATAACAACAAAGAGAGAGACAGTTGTCAGCAATTTGTTGTCAGTCCTATTACTCTTCATCCTCCTGTCTGAGTCAATGTTAAGCTCAAGTGTCCTCTAAAGTCTGTCTCTGTGCTTGCCCCAGTCTCCCTATCATTGAATCTCTGTCTGTCTGTCTGTCTGTCTGTCTGTCTGTCTGTCTCCCCCTCTCTCTCTCTCAATCTGCTTTCTTCTCATTTCTCCCCCACTCTTTTGCTGTACATTGAGCCTTCAGAGCTTAATAAGGTGACTGGGTCTGAACAATGGAATGGATAATGGATAGAAGGAACGTGAGTTCACGGCTAGCCACATTCAACCTCCAAACAATTTTCAAAAGACAAAACATTTCAGCACATATTGTACAAGAAAGTCCCAGACCAAAGCACTGGCTGACACAACAGAAAAATGTACAGCAGGCAGCAAAAACATTCTATACATCACTGTGGCCTGATAATATGGGTTTTTAATGGTCTTAAATGTCAATGGTGTTTGGAATCCATTTCACTAGCCTTAATTTTCCGGATATTCAATGGGAATTTAACTCCTATGCGAATTTGCTGCAGGGACTCTGAATGCTGTCAATTGAGTCATGTGTAGGTCTGACCTGACACAAATCTCCTAGCTTGACTCCCGCTAGACCACAGATGTGCTGTTCATTCAGTAGATTCAGTAGATTTCCCGCTCGGCAAACGGCAGCGATTAAACCCATAAGAGGCACGTGGGGAGAGGAGAGGGGAGGATAAACTGTGAAAGGAGAGTGAGGCATCCCGGTGTTCTTGTGACACAGACACAGAGTTTGATGTGCAGGCCCGCGCGCCTCTGAGATTTAATCCCTTGGCAGATTAGTTTGACTGTGCTGCATGTAAATTAAGTGTCCGAAAGCACAGAATTTAGCCCTCTACAGAAGACTGATTGACTAAATCAAAGGGCATACTTGGAAACATATAAATAGAAAATAAATTTTTCATCTTTGGAATCTATAAATCTTTGAAATTATGTATTCTTAGAATCTATGAACCTTTAGAATCTCTTTTGAATCTGTGAATCTTTAGGATTGTTTTTTTTTTAAATGATTAGAATCTTAAATCCATGAATCCTTCAATGTTTGAATCTTAAAATCTATATGAATCTTCAAAACTACAAATCTTTGAAACTCTTTTGAATCTATGATTCTAAAATCATCAGAATCTTAAAGGGATAGTTCACCCAAAAATGAAAATTACCCCATGATTTATTCACCTTCAAGCCATCTACATTTAGTTGTATATGACTTTCTTTTTTCTGATGAATATAATCAGAGTTATAGTAAAAAGGTCCTGGCTCTTCCAAGCTTTATAATGGCAATGAATGGTGGATAAGATTTTGAAACCCAAAAAAGTGCATACATCCATCATATAAAGTGCTCCAGGGGTTAATAAAGGCCTTCTGAAGCGAAGCAATGCTTTTGTGTAAGAAAAATATCCATATTTAAAACTTTATAGACCGTAATCTTCTGCTAACTGTCGTATGCGTGTTCATGCAGTGTATGGCATAGGCATAGCTTTTTTATGATGGATGGATGCACTTTATTTTGTTTCAAAATCTTGACCACCATTCACTTCCATTATTAAGCTTGGAAGAGCTAGGACATTTTTACTATAACTCTGATTATATTCATTTAATATAACTTCGATTGTATTCGTGTGAAAGAGGAAAGTCATATACACCTAGGATGGGTTGTAGGTGAGTAAATCATGGGGTAATTTTCATTTTTGGATGAACTAACCCTTTAAATCTATGATCCCTTGAAACTATGAATCTTTCATTCTTTGAAATCTTAAAATCTATGAATCTTTGAAACTATGAATCTTCAGAATGTATGAATCTTTCGGTCTTGTGGGTGATTCTGAATGGGAATTTGGCTCAAATGTGATTATGAGGGATTTTAAATGCATTCTGATTGACTGGCTGAATGAAACAACACACTAGGAAACAGACAGAAGAAGAAAAACTGTGATAGAAGAATCTGTAGGAGGTGCAATGTCCAAAAAAAGACAGTTTTGTCACTTACCCACTGCTGGAGCGTCATACTCTTCGCCTAGCAGTATTTCTGGGGCGGAGTATGCTAGCGAACCACAGCTGGTCATCAACATGGTCCCGGGCTGAAAGTGGTTACTGAAGCCGAAATCTGTCAGCTTCACTGTCCCCTGCTGCCTGAAGAACACCACATTCTCCGGTTTCAGATCCCTGTGGACAACGTGCAGACGATGGCAGTAGGCTATTGCTCGAACGATCTGCGCAAAGTGCACTTTCGCTGTGTCTTCGGCCACCCCACCTTCATGACGCAAGATGTAATCGTACATGTCACCTCCATCGCCCAACTCTAGAATGAGGTACAGCTTGGTCTGCGTATCAATGACCTCATACAGTCGCACTACGTTGGGGTGCTGGACGAGTTTCATGCAGCGGACTTCTTGAAGTAAGTGGCCGGTTGCTAGGTCATCAAGTTTTGTCTTGTCGATGACTTTGACTGCTACTAGTTGGCCTGTGAACACGTGACGGGCTAGTTTGACCACAGCAAAATGGCCTTTGCCCAATGTGCGGTCTAGGTCATATAGGCCGGCTATCTTGCCCTCATAACCACTTTTGGTGGCAGCCATTTTGGATCAAGCAGTGGAGGTTCAGTTGAAGGACTGGGCTCTCTTACCAGAGGGAGCTGAAGGAAACTGGATCTCTACTGAGACATCACCTGTTGAAAAACAAAAAAGATAAAGACAGTGAAGAAACAACATACCAAATATAAACAGTAGACCCTAAAAATATTAGATATAATGACCTTTTACCTCATGTATTGGGAAGATTTAGCTAAGTAATGATGCTTGCTAATTGAAGAATACCCCAACAACCACCCAAGCAAATGCATAGAAACCATAAAACAGCACTCTCACTTGTGTGGTACGGCTTAATAGAATTGTAAAAGGTTTCTGTATGGCATCAGGCTGGAAAAGCCTTTTATGAATCTTGAAGTGGAGGGGATATAGTGCTCTTTGTGTTGAAACAGGCAGAGCTACATAAAGAGGTGAACTGCACTTGACTTTAACATACGCAGCATTATTGAAGAGAGGAAGGCGAGTGTGTGAGCACAAGGTAAGCTGTCTAACAGGTTTACATACTGATCTTATGTGTTTGCTCAAGAAAAGACGAGTACTGTTGGTATTTGCCTGTAAGAATGCCAGACACTGATCTTAAAATCTTTCGAAAAATCCCAATTGTCTCAGAATCAAATGATTATTATGGCCCCACAACGCTTACTTCGTAGTACAACAGTTACTTAGCAACAGTAGTTACTATTACTAAGAACTCCAAACAAATCCACCCTGTTACTTAACAGTGAACTTCTCTATTATCAGACTTATAGGGAGGGACAATGACTGCATGTCCAAGCACGAATATGGCTGTCTACTACAAACTCAGCCGAACCTGGAGGTGATGTCATGATGCATGCCAAGACAAAACCCATTTAATGTTGAAACTGCATGACATTAATTTTGACGTCACCTATCACATTAGACAAATCTTTTGTAATTTCACCGTATCACGCAATTGCCAAACATTTGTGATGATGAAAAATTTTATTCAAACAGTTGATATACATGCAAATTTAAGAATTTAAGGGACTTTAAACATCATAAGTTGTTGTTGCTGTAAAAAATAAATAAATAAATAAATAAATAAATAAATAAATAAAAAATAATAATAATAATAATAATAATAATAATAAGCCCCCCAAGACACTGCAGCACAAAAAATAAAAACAAACAACACACAAAACAAAGCACATAAAATAAAAAAATAACCCCCCCAAAAAAAGAAATACAATACAGCACAAAAAACAAAAAAAACAAAACCAAAACCAAACAAACAAACATAAAACACACTAAAAGAACACATAAAACAGCACAAAATAAAATAAAATAACCTCTCAGAGAGATAATTGAGGGAACACTAAAAACAAAACAAAAAAACTTAAGAGATAAATAAGCTCTGATGGATTGGACACAAAGAGAAGAGTGGAAAAAGAGGGTAGTGAGAGGAGAGTAGTGCATTTTGGGACCTAGCGCCAGAGGAGTCGGGTGACAGAGGCATAGCACAAATGGTGTAGATCAATACCTGTAATACAATATCATTATTAGGGGGTGTGAGTGCATGTGTGTGTGGTTTGATGAAAGGATCTGAATAGTTAATGACCACTAATAGAGGTTGAACAGGGCTCTGATGCTATGATGCCCATGTTATTGTTAACTAAAACTAATACAAAAATTGTTCATACAGTGCTGCTTGAAAGTTTGTGAACCCTTTTCTATATTTCTGCATAAATATGACCCAAAACATGATCAGATTTTCGTGCAAGTCCTGAAAGTAGACAAAGAGAACCCAATCAAACAAATGAGACAAAAACATTTTCTTTCTCCATTATATTGTCATTTATTTATTCAGTAAGATGATCCAATGTTGTATATCTGTGAGTGGCAAAAGTATGTGAATCTCTTGGATTAGCAGTTAATTTAAAGGTGAAATTAGAGTCCATCTGTGCAGAGGTGTTTTCAGTCAGTGCAATGACTATCAAATGCCAATACGTGACCCATTTTATTCAAAGAACAGGGATCTATCAAAGTCTGATCATGTTTGTGGAAGTGAATCATGTCACGAACAAAGGAGATTACTGAGGACCTCGGAAAAAGAGCTGGTGTTACTCATCAGGCTAAAAAAGGTTACAAAACCATCTCTAAAGAGTCTGGACTCCACAAATCCACAGTCAGACAGATTGTGTACAAATGGAGGAAATTCAAGACCACTGTTACCTTCCTGAGAAGTGGTCGCCCAACAAAGATCACTCCAAAGCAGGACGTGTAATAGTCTGCGAGGTTGCAAAAGTTCCCAGGATAACTTCTAAGCAACTAAAGGCCTTTCTCACATCAGCTAATGTTAATGTTCATGAGCCCACCATCAGGAGAACACTGAGCAACCATGGTGTGCATTGCAGAGTTGCAAGAAGAAAGCCACTGTTCTCCAAAAAGAAAATTGCTTGCTAAAGATCATGTGGACAAGCCACAGGACTATTGGAGAAAGGTTTAATGGGTGGATGAAACTATAATAGAACTTATTGGTTTAAATGAGAAGCTATTATGTTCAGAGAAAAGAACACACTGCATTCCAGCTTAAGACTCTTATCCCATCTGTGAAACATGGTGGTGGTAATATCATGGCTTGGGCCTGTTTTGCTGCATCTGGGCCAGGACAGCCTGCCATCATTGATGGATAATGAATTCTGAATTATACCAGCAAATTCTAAAGGAAAACGTCAGGACATCTGTTTAAGAACAGAGTCTCAAGAGAACGTGGGTCATGCAGCAAGACAACAACCCCAAGCACACAAGTTATTCTACCAAAGAATGGTTAAAGAAGAACAAAGTTAATGTTTTGGAATGGCTGAGTCAAAGTCCAGACCTTAATCCAATTAAAATGTTGTGGAAGAACCTAAGCAATCGGTTCATAGGAGGAAACCCACCAGCATCACAGAGTTTAAGTGATTCTGCACTAAGGAATGAGCTAAAACTCCTACAAGTTATTGTGCAGCACTGATCAGCATTTACAAGAAACTTTACCTTCAGTTACTGCAGCAAAAGGGGGTCACACCAGATACTGAAAGCAAAGATTTGCATACTTTTGCAATGCACAGATATGTAACACTGGATCATTTTTCTCAATAAATAAATGACAAAGAAAATATTTTTCTCTCACTTGTTTGATTCGGTTCTCGTTGTCTACTTTCAGGACTTATATGAAAATCTGATAATGTTTTGGGTCATATTTATGCAGAAATATAGAAAATTCTAAAGGGTTCACAAACTTTCAAGCAGCACTGTATATATAAATATAAGGTGAAATTTTGACTTGGCAACCAACTGAAAATAAGTAAAATAAAAAAAAATAATAATAAGCACTAAATTGATTAAAACAAATAAAATTTAAAAAGTACATAACATTTTTAAAACTAAAATTCAAATTATTAATAAATACTATAATAGTACATAAATAATACTGTAATAACAATTATGCATGCTCACACTCAAGCACACACATGAAAATGAAGCGTACTTGGAGGTTTTCTTGTCTGTTAAAATCAATGCTGCTAATAATAACCTGCCCTTTGTCTGACGGACAGAGTTTGTGGTCGATCGGTACACAATTACACACCAAAATTTTATTCTCGAATATCTCACATATGCAAAGATTTATGCTCCAAATACACATTCTATTTTTTCTTTTAAAAACTGCATGTATAAATTATATGTTGTGTTTTTAAAGCAACAGCTCACCAAAAAATGAGAACCTTCATTGTATGGAAAAGAGCAGCGTGAACATTCTTCATAACATTTCCTTTTGCGTTGTCCGAAAGAAAGAAAAGGAGGTTTGTAATTCCAAGAGGGTGATTTAAATGACTGAATTTTCATTTTTGGGTGAATGATTCCTGTTTTATTTTGTGTCTAATTCAGAGATTCCTGCTTCTGATGCACTGGTGAGCAAAACTTTGATGTTTAGTTGCCTTTTGTGAGATGTATTTATTTAGTGGTTGAGACCGAATGAAAAACAGAACCAGATGACAAACGAAAGGGCAAAAACAGAGTACAAGGATGTAACAAAGACCGGTTGGCCTCCATATTGAGGAAGGATAGGGCTGTCCACCCTTTCCATGTTCAGCTCTATCATTTACAAAGCATGGCAGTATTTCCTAAAGGGAGCAGGGAGCACACATGGTGCTTCCTTCTGATAGCGTTCAGGCAGACACCCAGCATCCGTAGTTTAGGACGACTCAAGACGCATACATGCTAACATACGCAGACATGGCATTTCCTCGCCTTCCTGTGAGCGAGAAACTCGCACATCGAGGAGATGGGAATCCAGCAGGCTCAGCGTTTCTGCGAGAAAATGTCCGCTGCCTGAGACGCTGGGGTCTTTTGTCACCCGCTGCATGAGCGTCAAAGGCAAGAAAACAGACCCCGACTCATTTGTACGCCGATACGAAACACACAAGCCCGTACGCGGGGCTGTCAGGAGGCTCGCGGTCTGACAGGAGGCACCAGGGGAGAGGTGTGAAAGGATGAGTCATCCCGTTCTTGCTTTTGGAGCAGGGAGGGCTGATGGACGAGCGGAGTGAAGAGATGTGAAAGAGATGCAGAGTTGGGGAGAATATAATGGGGTTTCCTTTAGATATGATCTCATCGCCCCATGTTCCCATCATGCAACATTCATGGTGATGAGGTCAGCGTGGCGCAGTGGGAGCTTGCGTGCCTGCTGTTCAAAGTGCATTAACGTGTACACTTGCACAAACGGTAAAACATTTAAACCTCTGGTCTATCAGGAAAAATTCATATACTAGCACCAACATGCACATATTTAGAGAGTGGGTCTGAAATCTGCGTACGAAAATTTTCACGAACAATTTGCGTACGAACATTTTCACGAACAATCTGTGTACAAACATTTTCACGAACAAACCATGATTCACAAATAGTTTTCGTTTAATAATTTGTCTAATTTAAAAAAATTATTGTAAATTAAGAAAATTTTTTTTACAGCACACGTATGCCAAAAAACATACCCTTAGACTTAAGATGAAATTTTATATATAGATATTTAGATCTTTACAAAGCGTCAGGTTTACTGATATCACTAGAAGCAGTAAACGAATGGTTCTCGGAAAGCCCTTAAATGGAAATGGTTTGGGCGGGTTTTATGCAAATAACTAATCTCCGACACGGGGTCGCACATTTAGAATAGTAGTAGTATATATTTATTTAATGCCATGTCAGCATCATAGGCTATTTTCATGGCAAAAACAATTTAAGAAAATACAAGTATAACAAATACAATAAAAACCAGCAAACAATCAAACACAAGCTATATTACCGCTCATTTAGAATAACAAGGTCAATTCACAAATTCACGAAGGTGTTGTGAATCGGGGCGAAAGTTTTTGTGAGAAGTTCTCCTGTGAGTACAAATATGAAATAGTCCACGCAATTATTAGCGAATGAGATCCAGTGTTCCAAAACGTAGTAAGCCACCTACTGATGGAGAATTTTAAGGGCACACTCCTGACCGTTCTAAAAAGATAGGTATCTGCCTCCTAAAGGTGCGTTCACGCCATGTAGTAATTATGAGATTCCAAAATGTAAAAAGTGTTCACGTCCTCGTAGAACTTGTAATTACACCTAATAAACTGGGAATTCTCTGATTGCTACGACTTGTATTACCTGACGGCCACAGATTCAGCCTATTTAGGCGTTGATAGTGTTACGCATAATTCCGAGTCTGAGGGCGTGAACAGCACAGAGTAAAACGTCATGTGTTGTCTTCTCGAAATTACGGTAATTAATTACAGCATGGCATGAATGCAGCATAAGTCACCAAATTTAGTCCAAATTCAAAAGAAAGCATAAAATCTGGGAAAGCAATCCCAGAGTGCATTGCAATTATCTTGAAGATTGAGGACAACATGAAAAATGTTAATTTTAAATATACTCAAGGGCCATTAACACAAAACATTTTTTGTATTCCACTGGTCTACTTTTCCATGAAAAAATGACTATATGGACACATTTGACCATTGAGCTTACATTTTGCACACGAGATGGCTTTCTATGAATTAGTCGCTAAAGCTAAAAGTTTATCTTAAAAAAAAGTCTCTAGGTTTTTTTTTCACATTTATTATTTTATTTGTTATATAGCCTAATTATGATAAATTATTTATAAAAATAATTTTCTTACTTAATATTTGTGGACAGTGCTTAGAATATTGCATTTAGTTTTGCTAATGTTAATGGCGAACTCTACTGAAAAAAAATTGCAAGTCAAGTCTATAGTGCGCTATTTGTTGCTGATGTAGAATGTTAGAAGTTCGTCACTTATGAGGTTACATGGCTAACAGGATGCTATCTTAGAAGGTAGCTGTCTATATAAGCAGTAGACAGTGAGGTTGCTTCATTTTAATACAAAGCGCATGTGGTGACTTTATTATACGCTCTTTTTATTACTTGTCTTTCCCTTTGCATTCAGTTTTAAATTTTAAAACTAAACCCTTAAACTTAACCCACATAAGTTTCCAGTGACATGCAGTTTGTCTGTAAACAGAAATCTGCTGCGTTGCGTGACAAAAATCACAGCCAATTGCAAGAAATTTCATCTCTACAACGTAGGTGAAACTTGATCTAGGTGACCTGCGCTCCCCTCTTGTCATGGTTCCCTCAGGCATGCCTTGTGATAGAGCTGATGTGTCTTAGGACACTACTGTGACACACACACGCACACGTCTTCTCCTTTTTAATCTGAGGCACAAAAGAATCACTATGAAACCCACAAACTTGGTAGTTTGCCAGCACGCGCACACACCATATTCTTGCACATATGCTCACACACTTGCATGTGCACACAAACAAACACACTGCTGAGTCTAGGACTTTGGCTGCATGCTATATATACACACACACTCAAGTATCTACAGTGATGCATGGAAGACCATATAGATAACAGTCTAATGGCTTTACCCAGCATCCTTCAGATCGTGTTACTAAGAATTTCACCTAGTATTCCATTTAAATTCCACAAAACCTCTGAGTTCAACAATAACAACTTGGCTCCTCAATGCATCTCTCTTATTTATCAGTTTTCATTGTCACAGGATTCCCACACTTATGGAACAATTTCTAGCTCATGAAATTTGAATAAAAATATATAATATAGCACACAGACAAATTTCAATATTTCAAGAACTAGAAATATATGTATTATAGCTAATATTTAATAAAAATATAATAAATGCAATTTTAATTATACATTTAAATACGTCATTCACTAGAAATATATAGAACTATATGCATTTTAGCACATAAAATATATAATGCATATTTTACATGCATATTAAAATTATTAAAAACATTATGTAAATGTACAATTAATATTTCATGAGCTATGAAATGCTCTTTGTGAGTGAAAAGTTAAAGAAATGTACTAATGACCTTAAAATTCACTAAAATTTCCATGACCGCAATTACACTATTTTTTATTTTTATGTGTTTTATTGGCATGGTAAATCTTTGTACACTCGTATTACCAAAGCATTTGCAGTTTTGCTGCATGCAATCAACTTGTAAAACAAAAACAGACATACTAAATTAATAATATAAAAAATAAAAACAATCCAACCCTTTCTGGTTTTCTATTCGTGTCTCTGTCTCTTTGTCTTGTTTTCTTTCTCTTACCTGCTGTGTGCCATGCTGTCAGATGCCCCTGGATGTCTCCAGGGCTAGGACTACACAGAACGGAGGATAGGGTGACTTCCATACTGAGTGTGTGTGAAGGAGAGAGAGAACCGAAATGCAGGCCAGTACAATGCTATGCCTCTGACCCAATGTTTGTCTGCCAGTCACATCTTCTAACTCACCTTTATCATTCAATCTCTCTAATAGCAAAAATAACCTACCAACTATATAAAACGACACATTTCAAACAATAACTACATACATAAAATAATCACCATTATTAACCATAACACAAACAATAACATCAAACTATTACACTCTGGCACGCTTTCAATAATCCCAAATGAAACTCAATGGCACTAAACACTGCATCTTACATCCTACATATAAATCACTAAAAACGACTTCAGTATTCAATCAGTCAATTAGTTAAATACACCAAACGCATTTGCATTCTATAATAACTTACCATATAAAGTGGTATGCAGCGTTTCAGGCGTCTATATGTAAGCGAGCATCCGTTGGAAATATTCTCAGCTTCCCTCGCGTGTTTTTCTGGAGGCTACACAAAAAATTCGCTCCCTGACGTCTTGAAGCGTCCGCTCACTGTTGTTTTTATCAATAAATGATGCCCGCTGTCCGACCAGGACGAGCCATGTAGTGGTGTGCGCGCGTAGCTCCGCAGTGCTCTAGCGCTCGAGCGCTCTCCCTCCTCTGACGTCAATGCATTCCAGCTTGAGTGAGTGAGGGAGAGAGAGTTGAGGCTGGGCCACATGAAATGTTTCTGAAGTCCCAAGAACACTATTATGCAACTGGCTATAATTAGGTGAAGGGACCGAACGGAAAAACAGCACTCGGACTGACATTCCGCTCATTTATGTGCGGTCTGGATCACTTTCATGTCAGAATGTATATGCAAATAAGCTGACTCACTTTTGCAGTCTGAACATTCTTAGAATGCCTGTAATTAACATGCAGGATATAGAAAAATTGCGAGAGCAACTGAAGAATTAAATAGTTTTTGTTAAACTTACAGTAAAATATGGCTGTACAGTAAAATAAAATGTGAAAAAATGCTATTGGGCGTCCCGAGTTCGAATCCCGACTCGAGGACCTTTCCCAATCCCGCCCCCTCTCCCACTTCACTTCCTGTCAGTTCTGATCTGTCTTATCCAAAGGCAAAAATGCCAATAAATAAATATTTTTTAAAAACAAATAAATAAAGCTGTTCTTTCTACTAATCAGTAAATCTAGTGAATCCCTAACATTTATTACTGTTTCCACAAAAATATTACGCAGCACAACCATTTTCAGTACTGGTAATAATAATAAATGCTTATTGAGCATTAAATCAGCATATTATAGAATGATTTCTGAAAGATCATGTGACACTGAAGACTGGAGTAACGATGCTGAAAAGTCAGTTTTGCATCACAGAAATCAAAATGTATTAAAATAGAAAATAGTCATTTTAAATTGTAATGATATTTCACTGTTTTTACTTTGTTTTTGAACAAATAAATACAGCCTTGATGAGCATACAAAAACATTAAAAAAAAACAAACCTACACTTATGAATGTAGGCTAGTGTATCTAAACAAAATCTAAACAAATGTGATGATTTGTGGAATTCTGTCAGTTCCCATTTCTACATATACATTTCTTCATATTTTTTAGCAAAATATTAAATTATAATTAAATTCTCTATAAATAAGGTATTTCATTGTTTTTACTTATACTTTACTTTGAAAAACATATTTTCTGTATATGTTAAGGTAACTTACAGTTAACCCATTAACTGGCACTTTTACCATCTTATTCGCTAAATTAGTAGCATTTTTCAGGTCACTATATTTGCCCTGTGCACTTTTCAGAAGTACATGCCAACTTTGTAATACCATGAAGTTCAAAGCTTCAACAACAGCAGCTGAATGGGTTTTTATGAGGTCAGAGGAGTATATTAAAAGATTTTAAGGGGGAAATAAGAGGTTCATTTGGGAATCACAACTATTATTTTTAGATCACTGTGGTGTCTGGGACTGCAGACGTAGAATCAGTCTCAGCAGGCCATGAAGGTTAATAGTGGCAAATATACAAGCCAGAACAGAGGACATTCTTAAGATTCCAGAAGACTGCGGGGCAATTGATCAAGATTCCGTTCACTCACTTCCTTTCTACGCTGGAGCTGACTGACTGACATCCTCAAAACACTGGAGTCAAGGAGACCGTGGTGGCATCAAAACACCAAGTGTGAATTGTCTTTAAACAATCAGAAAATTACAGACTTATAACGAGTAACACAGGCCCTTCCAATAACTCAGTTTTGTAACCTAAAAATACTTGTATTGTTCATCTCTTCATATTTACTACGTCAAGAACAAGCGTTGGTCAGACCACATCCATGAGGGTTTTATTAGAAACAGGTTTGACGATGATCAAGTTGGAAGTTCTTTGCAATGAGTGTACGCTTTCATCTGTGTTAGTCAACACGGGCACAATGTAACTATTAAGAGGAAAGACTCTCCCCATGGAGAACAAATCATGACGCTCGTACATGGCTGAGAACACACTGGTTACTATGGGAACCAATGGCGTAACTTGTCAGCTAGATCTACGCAGGTTGCAAAGCCCACCGGATCTTCATCTAGACTTGCATATGAGGGTGCATTAATATGCAAATTCAAAAGTACACTGGCAAATTAATAAAGGTCAACTGAACTGATTTAGCTCAGCCTTACAATACCTGGGGGTATTTCTACATTGAAATATATGGTTACTCTTGCACAATTTCATCATGTGGGTATGATTTTATGTTAGGCCTACCCGTCAAAATGCAGGTTCGAATAATGACAACATCCCGTGTGGCCTATTTTTGTTCATTTTATTGCATAAGAGAGGGGAAAAAAATTGAGTCTTCACAATTTCAAAACTAATTATAGTCTTCTTAAATCATGGGACGTGTTTTTAATTTTGATGTTTATGAAATGGTGCATCAGAGTAGGCCTATTAGTTTTATATTGGAAGACAAAAACAGAAGCAGTTGTTGTTTAAACCATTTTAGAATAAGTATCAAAATAAAATAAACTGTAAGAAATTCTAAAGAAATATGTAACTACATTGCAGTATTTCACACAATTAAGTCATTTTTGGACATATTGGGTACATGATGCATGTCTACAGAGGACTGCCTGTGTGATGTAGTACTGCCACCTTGTGTCCAATCTAATGACTTTTAAACTACATTGCAAAAATTCAACTGTTCTCTCTCTCTCTACAGAGCCGCATAGAGACACTACTCTCTCTCTCTTCGGCTCTGGCCAATAGACTGTAAGCGCTATGGCTCTGGCGCTGGCCATCTAGGGGGCGGGGCTTGAGGTTCAGACGAAGAGTGACGCCGTTATACTGATCCGGAAGAAAATTTCATATAAACTCTTAACAACTGACGCAATGTATAAAAGCTTGGTTATTTTATAACGGCTTTTATAAGGAGTAGAAAATGACCTTGTTCAGGCAAGCCCTACTCTTCACTTCTTCACGGCTGCCGTTTATTTGCGGGGGGTGCAGGACATATTCTGCTCAAGTAAGTCTGGGATCGTTCTTGTTCATGGTTACATAATTCTTAGAAACAGAATGAAGACGTGGTCACCAAGGGCTACAGTCTGTTTACGCGGATAATAAAGTACAATACATAAAAATCGAAATATTTTCCTCTCAAAATTAAAACTTTTTTTTCATTTTAAATTTTTTTTTACAAATATTTAAAAAATGAAAACTACATTTTCAAATAAATATAAAGAAATAAAAATAATAACGATTAACTTACGTGTCACCAGAGAGTCATGCAGGTAAACATTCTGTTTATTTCTCGCATTGTTTATTCTAGGCTGGAGCCGTCGAGCGGGTCATTCCAGCGTTTCGCACTGTTAGCGGAGATGAAGGGGTGTCTGTGGGCTCAGCTGTCAGAGAACAGCACGGCAGAGATGAGTCTGTGCACAGGTCAGATTTCACTGCCATACCTCAGTGTCACCTGCCTCTTAATCATATGCAAACAGTGCAGCAGTAGCTCCGCCCACAGTTACAAATAAACCAACTGCAGCTTCTGAGTCAATCATTAAAAGCAGTCAGTAAAATATTAAATCGACCATCTAGTGAGTCCATTCAGCATTCACGAGGAACTTTTTCACCACTTCAATCATCCAGAGCAATGATATTCAGGCACAATCAATCATTCCTCAGTATTTCACAATCAGCCATTCAACTCAAAATATATTTTCCATTAAAATAAATAAATACATTAGAATATAAATACAACACATTACATTTTACACTACATTTTAATATGATTTGCATGGTGTTATTTATATATTCATGGTATTTTGTCTTGCTGTGTCAGATGCCAACCACCAGATGTGGTGGTGTTTCCTCGATCTGTAGAGGAGGTCAGTGCCCTTGCCAAAATTTGTCACCACCACCAACTACCCATGATCCCATTTGGCACAGGGACAGGCCTGGAGGGAGGTGTTGGTGCTCTGAAGGTTTGTCCAGTTGAGAAGAATAGACAGTGCCAGTGTCAGATTACAGCCAATAGGGTCTGGCTGCACTTGCATTTTCAGACTTGCACTCTCAGGCACCTGCACTTCCGCAAGTGACGTCACTTGCAGTCTTTTTATTTTTTTATTAATTTATTAATTATTTTTTAAATTGAGTCTCTCAACATTTTACAGAAGTAGCCAGGTGTTGAAGACAGGAAAAAAGAAACTAAATAACAATGTCACTTGCAATGGCCACATATTTGCGGGTCTTGTCTTTTTCTCTTACAGATGACTTGCAGAACCCTGTATGTTATGATATTAAATTAGGTTTAATCGTTTAACCACCACAGCGTCTTGTCTCCTTTGGCAACATGCACGGTTTGTGTGAATTGCAAGTGACGTCGCAGGTAGCGAAAAGTGCAAGCGGCGATTGCAAGTGACATTGTTATTTAGTTTCTTTTTTCCTGTCTTCAACACCTGGCTCAAAATTGAGACTCAATTAAAAAAATAATTAATAAATTAAATAAAAAAAAAAAAGACTGCAAGTGACGTCACTTGTGGAAGTGCAGGTGCCTGAGAGTGTAAGTCTGGGGCTGTGTTCGAAATGCCATACTATCATACTATTTATGCAGCATCCAGCATGTATGCATGTATGTATGTATTGCAAAATTTAGCTGAAGCACCTTTACAGCCTCAAGTCTTTTTGGGTATGATGCGAGTGCGACAAGCTTTGCACATCAGCATTTGGCAATTATCTGCCATTCTTCTCCTCACCTCTTCACCTCTCAAACTCTGTCAGGTTGGATGGGGGCAGACGCACATTTTCAGGTTTCTCCAGAAATATTTGATTGGGTTCAAGCCCAGGCTGTGGCTGGGCCACTCAAGGACATTCACAGAGTCGTCTATAAGCCACTCTTGCTGTGTGCTTAGGGTCATTGTCCTGTTGGAAGGTGAACCTTCTGCCCAGTCTGAGGTTCTGAATGCTCTGGACTGGGTTTTCATTAAGGCTATCTCTATATTTTGATGCAATGAGCTTTTCTTCTACTTTGACGAGTCCCTCAGTCCCTGCCACTGAAAAACAGCCCCACAGCATGAGGCTGCTGCCAGCACACTTTACTTTTGGGATGGTACTCTGCAGGTGATGAGCAGTGCCTGGTTTCCTTCAAACATGATGCTTGGTATTAAGGTTCATCAGACCAGAGAATCTTGTTTCTCACAGTCTGAGAGTCCTTTAGGTGCTTTTTTTGCAAATTCCAAGTGTGATTTCATGTGTCTTCACTGAGGAGAGGATTGAGCAGCTACACCAGCATAAAGCCCAGATCGGTGGAGTTTTGCAGTGATGTTTGTCCTTCTGTAGGTTTCTCCTATCTCCACATATGATCATGGAGCTCAACTAGAGTGACCATCAGGTTCTTGGTCATCACTAACCAAAGCCCTTCTCCATCAATTGCTCAGTTTGGCCAGGAGGTCAGCTCTAAGAAGAGTCCTGGGTTGTTTTAAACTTCTTCCATTAAGGGTAACAGAGACTACATGCTTCTGTGACTATTCAATGAAGCAGAATTTTTTTCTGAATTCTTCCTCAGATGTGTAGCTTGACGCAAACCTGTTTCTGAGCTCTACCGGCATTTTTTTTATCTCAGGGCTTGGTCTTTGCCCTAATATGCATTTTCAGCAAGACGTGTGTGCCTTTTCAAATCATACCTATTCAATTGAATTTGCCACAGGTTAACTTCACTCAAAGTGTAGCAACATCTACAAGTAATATGAATGCTCCTGAGCTAAATTTCAACCGTCCCAGATAAGGGTATGAATACTTATGCAATGGAATCCTTTATGTTTTTTATTTTTAATAAATTTGCAAAGATGTTAAAAACCTGTTTTTTGCTTTACTATTATGGTGTATGGAGTGTAGATTGATGTGGGGAAAAATGTAATTTAAAGCAGTTTAACATAAGGCAGAAACATAACAAAACGTGAAAAAAATAAAGGGGTATGAATACTTTTGCAAGGCACTGTACATATATACGTATAAACCACAAACTAATCTAAAAACAACTCCTTTTCCCATCATATACCAGATCAGAAAGGCATTTATTTTCAATAAAAAGTTAAGTAAATATTTGAAAAGTGGAGATTAAACGCCTCATAAATAATACAGTGTGCTTAGCTGTAGGTTTTTGTCCCAATAAAGTGGCGTTCATCAAATAAAATTTATGATAATTTACACTCAATATGTTATTGCATACTGTTTTATAATGTACTACAGTACTGAAGTATAAATATCTGCCACCTAACTACTATTTACACACCTGTTGCTAAAGAAAATGCTGCTGTTTTAGTGTAAACAGAATTTATCATTATTTGCACTTAGTGTAACTAGAATATATCACTTTTTCCAATTAGTGTAACTGTCAAAAATTTCATTGTTCAGTTAAAGACAGCTCATTCAGTTCTGTCCAATAGCCTATGTAAAGTTCTTCAATTATGACATGAGTTCAATTGGGCAATATAGCATTGTTTACTAATATGAAGCCTTATTAACAAGCCTTTGTAAAAAGAATAGTTAGCACATGTTTGTAAGGTAGCAACCTTGACAGCTGTGCTGAATTAATGTTTGTGTTTGTCGTGTGACAATTAAGCATACTACTTTGAAACATTTGTTGCTTATTGTATACTGTTTCACACACTATTCTTTAAAAAATAGTAGGCAGTATGCATTGTGTACTGGGCAGTAAGCAGTAAGCAAGTATGCCATTTCGAACACAGCCTGAGAGTACAAGTCTGAAAATGCAAGTGCATGTCTGCAACCAGACCCTTCTTGATTACAGGCCTAATCTTCATTAGAGGAAAAAGAAGTAGTTTTAACCATATTTTTAGCTATTCTGGACAATTTTCTTCAGTAAGCATCCATTAATGTATGTATGATTTTGTATGTTTGCCCACTGACAAAGAAATGATCTATAATTTTAATGGTAGGTTTACTTTAACAGTGATAGACAGAATAACAAAAAAAAAAAAATCCAGAAAAAACGCATTTCAAAAAAGTTATAAATTGATTTCCATTTTAATGAGTCAAATAAGTATTTGACCCTTTCACAAAACATGACTTTGTACTTGGTGGCAAAACCCTTGTTGGCAATCACAGAGGTCAGACGTTTCTTGTAGTCGGCCACCAGGTTTGCACACATCTCAGGAGGGATTTTGTCCCACTCCTCTTTGCAGATCCTCTCCAAGTCATTAAGGTTTTGAGGCTGACATTTGGAAACTTGAACCTTCAGCTCCCTCCACAGATTTTCTATGAGATTAAGGTCTGGAGACTGGCTAGGCCACTCCAGGACCTTAATGTGCTTCTTCTTGAGACACTCCTTTGTTGCCTTGGCCGTGCGTTTTGGGTTATTGTCATGCTGGAATACCCATCCACGACCCATTTTCAATGCCCTGGCCCTGACGGTACATGGCCCCGTCCATCGTCCCTTTGATGCGGTGCATTTGTCCTGTCCTCTTTGCAGAAAAACACCCCCAAAGCATAATGGGGATCAAATACTTATTTGACTCATTAAAGTGCAAATCAATTTATAACTTTTTTGAAATGCATTTTTCTGTATTTTGTTGTTGTTGTTATTCTGTCTGTCACTGTTCAAATAAACCATTTATATATATATATATATATATATATATATATATTTAAGTTGACATATTTGTGTACTATGTGTTTCTTAGGGTGGAGTGTGTTTCAGTTTGAGAAAGATGGACCAGGTTCTTGATCTTCACCAAGAGGATTTTGATGTGACGGTGGAGCCAGGTGTGACACGCAAAGGCCTGAACTCATACCTGCGTGACACTGGCCTCTGGTTTCCTGTCGGTCAGTCAAATTCTTGTGTATTATGAGTACAAAGTAGACCAGCTCAGTTAACTAAATCTAAACTGAAAATATTAAAAATAAATCAACATTTCTCTTTTTATTTAGTTCAACTTTAAGAACTAAGAAAACTAAAACTAATGAATAACAATAAAACTATATAGTCATATTAAACAAACAAAAAAAGTAATAAAAATGACACAAACTCAAGAAAAGTACTAAAATAGACTAAAAATAAACTAAAATAGAACATAAAAAATAAAACCTAATACAAAATTAATAAAAACTGTATAGGCTACTAAATATCTGATACTGAAATAACACTGATTGGATGTTAGAGTACACAGAATAATTCAAGCCTTATTAAATGTTTAACTTGGCCATATTTGTTATATAATTGGAAATGATTGATGGTGAAGAAATGTATTTCCACAGATCCAGGTGCCGACGCATCTCTCTGTGGCATGGCTGCAACTAGTGCATCAGGCACCAACGCAGTCCGCTATGGCACAATGCGTGAGAACGTCCTGAACCTGGAGGTGGTTCTAGCAGATGGAACGGTCCTCCACACAGCAGGGAAGGGCCGTCGTCCAAGGTATGACTGCAGAATTACAATCAAAGTATATTTGAAACTAAATCTTTTGTTGTCTACATTTGATTTTTCCCCTTTTGATGCAACACCCTTTCAGAAAGACATCTGCCGGTTACAACCTAACAAACCTTTTTGTGGGCTCGGAGGGAACTTTGGGTATTATTACCAAAACCACGCTTCGGTTGTTCGGTATTCCTGAAAGTATGGTATCGGCTGTGTGCTCCTTTCCATCCGTCCAATCAGCGGTGGACAGCACCGTTCAGGTCCTGCAAGCTGGAGTGCCCATTGCCCGTATCGGTGAGCATTCTTTGAAGCACATGGTCACAATGTGCTTAGTTTGCTGCCTCTATTGGCATTAACGTAACAAAAAAACATTTGGTCTCCTGTGTTGTGAACTTGTAAAGTCACAGACTGTGGCGCTCGAAACTACATGCATGCCTAGCTGTGCGATTTAGTGCAGAACTCTATTCATTTTATTCTAATCTATTCACTGAAGCCTCCTGCAATAACATAAACATTAATTCAGAAGGAAACACCGTCCTTTATTCATAGTCAACACCGAACGCAGTCAAGGGTTTAATGAATTGCTTGGTTCTCAGAACCACAATGTGTTTCTTCTTTTGCAGTCCACTCAGGGAAAAATATTCCACCAGTAGCTCCATCCAATTTATGAGTAATCAGGCATGACCACTCTCTTAGATTTTTAAATCAAGGCTGCACTGAGGCATCGATTTTTAAGCCTCGGCTTTCTACACACAAAGGCTTCACAAGACTTAATCGTTGTTGATATGTTCCATTTGCAGAGTTCTTGGATGACGTGATGATAAACGCATGCAATCGCTTCAACAACCTGTCCTATGCGGTCGCTCCCACCCTCTTTCTGGAGTTCCACGGGAGCTCCAAAAGCATGGAGGAGCAAGTGTCCATCACTGGTATATGTGGATAAAACATACAACAAATTTCTACAGAAACAGTATTTTACAAAAGCAAAACAATAGATGTGAAAGAACATGTCATCTGGAATGCATCATGTTCTGTGTGTTCAGAGGACATCACGCGGGATAACGGAGGCTCAGACTTCGCCTGGGCAGAAGATGAGGAGACTCGTGGCCGGTTATGGAAAGCTCGTCATGATGCGTGGTATGCTGCCCTGGCCCTGAGGCCTGGATGTAAGGTGGGAACATTCACAACAACATGATTCTGACTCCGACAAATGCAATTTATCTTCTTGTAACTTAGAATATACACTTTACAGTCTTTTTATTATCTTTATGCAATTATAATTATGCTTTTGAGCTTAATTTTTGTGCTGTCGTGCATAGTGCAGTGTAAAAAGAATGACTGTTATCAAAGAGGTTTCTCAAACACTGCCATTGGTCAACCAAACAGATAGTCACGCCCCAAACTCACGCCATTGGTTGAGCCACTGTTGCTGTGCTAGGGTGGTCGGAATGCCCAAACAAATAGTAATGTTTTGATAGCACCACAAAACACATTTTTATTAAGGAAAACTGGCCAACAAATAGCTTAATTAAAGGTGTGAAATAATTTAAAGTTATTTAAAGTTATTAAACAAGGTATTTTTAACATTAAAAAAAAATTACACACATTTTCCTGGTATATTCTACATATTTGAGTGTTCTCAACTACCTCATGTTACAGTGAAGACTATAGAACATCTAATTAGCAAAAATGTACTAAAAGTTATATAATAATAACTATTATAATTTACTAAGATAATATAATAATAATTATAATGTACATAATATATTTTTATGTCTTATTCCAGTCAGTCTGTTCATACAGTATATTTGCTTAAAAATCATGACTGTTTCAAACAGGTTTCCCAAACATTCTGCTATAGGTCAGCAAAACCAATAGCCCCGCCCCAAACTCACACCATTGGCTGAACCAGTTGCTATGCTGGGCTGGCCAGAATGCTCAAGTAAACAGAGCAATGTTATAAAAACACCACACAGCCACAGTTTTAAACTATTTAGAGAAAACAGCCTACAAATAGCTTTTTTATGAATATTAAGTTAATAAAGTAGAACATATTCAGAACTCAACACTTTATAAAAATGTACCTATTTTCTTACAGGCATATTCTACAGATGTCTGTGTGCCAATCTCACGACTGCCTCAGATTATAGTGGAGACAAAAGAAGATCTAATCAGAAACAATATTACCGGTAGCTTACCAAGTTTGATTTTCTCATTTAGTGTTGAGAACTGTTTTTAACTGCTGATATAATATGTTTACATTTATCCGACTGTAGGTCCTATTGCAGGTCATGTGGGTGATGGAAACTTCCATTGTTTAATAGTACTGGATCCCAATGACCCAGATGAGGTGCAAAGGGTTCACTCCTTCACTGAGAGACTAGCCAGGTACTTCTATTTAATTCCTTTCAGCAGTTTTGCTCCCTTACAATGATCTTCTGAGGCGGCTGAGAGGGACTGGCTGCAGCTTTTGTGTACATTGTCAGTTTTGTTTTGTGTAGCAATCAATACCAGGATTATTTCTCAAAGTGTCTTCTGCCATTTGGAGAGCGTTTATTGACAATGACAGACATAGAGGGTCTAGTGTCTGGCTTTGGAAACAAGCACAAATAATAAAGGTCCTACCTGCCTTCAGTCATTATGGGTAAAGTGCAGTCTCTGTCGGATACAATGGACGAGTGATCGGCGCTGACCAGCAGCCAAAGAGAAGACAAACATTGCAATCTCATTTGCTTCAACGAAACCTGGCTGAATTGATACTCAAGAGTTCTTCCTGATAGGAGCAAATGGAGTTGGACTTGCCCTTTGACAGACATGATGTAACTGTAAAAGCACAATTACTACACAATAAAACTATAGCTATATTAACTGCCAAAGGAGTGTTTGCACACTGAAGTGAATACTCTGAAAGCAGAAGAAATGTTATTGAGTTGAACTTGTGTGGAAACTTAAGCAGAACAATGTGAAGAAATTTATTTCAGGCTCGCTACCTTAAAGTAAAGAGGAACTTGACCAGGCCTAGTTGGATAAATCTGTTCAATCAATTCAACTTCAATACCATTCTGCCTGTTAAAGGAAAGTGCTGGGTTCAAGTAAAGGCTGGAAACTGGGCATCGTACACTAAACGACTGAGGACTTAAAAATCGTTCCGAACAAAAGAATCTCAATGAAAAACAATGTCTTTTAAAATCTTATCAAAAGATTAATCATGTTTGATTTCCTCAGACTGGATGGAATTGTAAAAAAAAAATCGGAGTCTGTGCCCATCATAAACAGCATTGGGGGTAACGCATTATAAATTATGCTAGTTATGTAGTCAGATTACTTTTTCAAATAAGTAACACAACTTACTTTGTTTTCTCATTTATTCACCGATATTTAGTAACACAATTAGTTACTTTTCAAGGAGTAACACAAAATTGTAATGCATTACTCTTAAAAGTGACTTTCCCCAACACTGATCATAAACTATGCAGTTTCCTCTCAAATCTGTCAACTCCCAACTGCCCAGCGTCTGCAGACTGGCTCTGATTTTCGGCAACTAGCATCAGTTCCTCCAGACTGCAAATCTGGGCAAAAATAGCATGTTCCATCTCATCGCATTGCATATTCCAGTCTTAATAAAGCATTGGTCCATAATTTCACTTTACAAAAATAATTCAGACTTGTCCTATTGCAGCAAAAATTGTGGTATACAAGGTGTACCTTGTCAGCGAGAACCTGCATGAACAAGATGAGTAGGAGTTGGATTTCTGCTGCGCCAGGGAGCCCCCAAGACTAGTCTTCATCATTCAGTTGGAGAGTGTGGAGGTGGAAACACCTGGGAATATGAATTGGACTGGACAGACAGCTCAGCTGCACAGATTCTGCTTCCTGAGGGAACTTTGGTCTTTCAGTGGTTGCAAGCTGCTAAACTTGTTCTTCCAGTCTGCCAGCAACACTGAGGTCTTTCGGGGCAACAATGCCAGATCTAGTGATTCTAAGCATCTTAATTGATCAAAATGGCCAGAAGTGTTACTGGTTTCACCCTATTTATTGCCAGTAACAATTACAGTGGATTAATTAATTCTCTTGTTGTCTTTCTCTATGCAGGAGGGCACTGGCGATGGATGGAACTTGTACCGGTGAACACGGGATCGGCCTAGGAAAGAGGGCCCTGCTCAGAGAAGAGGTTGGTCCTTTAGCCATAGAGGTCATGCAGGGCCTCAAAGCCAGTCTGGATCCCAAAAACCTCATGAATCCTGGAAAGGTGTTGTAATTAATGCAAACCAGCACAGAACCCTGAAGAAAATACTCTGCAATAGGCTTTCTGACCACTAGATGTCAGGAGAATGAGATTAAAAAAATGATAATCATTTAAACTAGGTTGTTTACAAAATCTGCACATGCAAAACATAATTTTTGTGAAACGTGCATGAGATTTAAGCTCCTTGTGTGATTATTAAGGAGTAAATAATTTATTATTTAGTATTATTGTGAATGCTTAGTATTAATGTACAGGGCTGAATTTTCTAAGAGACTACTACTACTAATAATAAAAGTATTATTCCGTCCTTTTATTTTGCTTTTCCATGGCAATCTCACACCACTTTGAAAAATGAATGAATGTGAAATCATTGTGCCTTGGCAAACTTGTGTTTGGTTTGGCCATTTACCCTTCTACATTTCTGTGAATATATTTATTTATATAGATATATTTGCTTCTAAAAATAGAATCTGTGAAGCTGAACTCAAAACAAGCTTAACGTGATGCAGAAAATAAACTGAAAATAATGTCTCTTGTTCTTTCTTAAGTGATTGTTTTTTTGTGTGTATTTGCAGTGGACTTAATAAAAGAAAGCAACATCTGATCTTATTTCATCTTGTTTTAATTATATGTATGATCATCATCATCATTATTACTCGTCCCACAGATTGCACATCAAAATCATCAGACACTTAGTTTGTACCTCCTAAAAACAGGCATCCGTTCATGTCCCTAGAAAAAAAGAAAAGAAAAACATACAAAATAACAGACAAAAATAAGAAAAGGATGGGTTTCGAGAGTGCCGAGTCACGTTCCGCAGCACATGCTGCACAAGATAGTACTACGCTACCTGACTCTGTTTCTATTATTTGTTTGATTTGTTTTACACGGTGAGGTGAAATTGTTATCCATTGTTTTGACGGATGGTGTTTGTATGCCCGCATTTACAGGCACAAAGCAGAAAAAAACTCAGAAATGCTCTATTTCTATCCAACACAAAAAGTAATAGGTTGTCAAATATTTTCTTGAGGTTATTTTTTTCTACCTTTTTCATTTGACTCCTTTCTTCTTCTTTTTTTTTTTTTTAAATTTGTTTTGACTTTTTTTTTTCCCCACAATTTCAGCAACATTATTTTCTAACAGTGCTTGCTGTTTATACAGTAGACAGAGGCATCCTGAAGGTTAAATAGATTTCTTGTGAGGTTTCTCACAGATTTTTCAAAAATAAAAAGTAAATGCAGATCATAGAAATGATCTTGTAATAGATTCACACCAGTATATCTGGGCTTTACATACAGTAGTGAAGCAACATTAGCTTACCAGACGCAAGCTGGTCGGTCACATACAGAAAACATGGGAGGATGGGCAGAAGCCGAAATCACACACACATACACACACACTGAATACGTACTCAAGGCTTTTACAGGGAAACTGTCTGAATATTATGGTCAGCGCTTCATAATAACTGCCCAAAAAAATTGCAGATGAAACTAGGAAAATAGCTTTGAGCTTCTTATCGTTTCAGAATCTGTAGGGGAAAGACATCTATCGTGAATTGTAAACATTTGAAGACAGACCGAGAGTGTATCTTTCTCTCCGTTTATGACCGTAAACCCCCATCCCAACACACATGCCGATGTCTTGGACTTCCTCTGGCACTAACAGGAAACACAATTTACACATTTCCCTGCCTGTGGACACATGATCACACACATGCACACACAGAATAAGTAAATCTACGTCCACCGGCTGTCCAACACATCATTTACAAGTGAACCACGCACACAAAACTCCTCCCACGAACCAGGTGTGAAACCCCGCCCCCCTGCCACACCCCTTTAATCAGCATCGTTTGATTGACAGGACAGGTATGGCCTCTGGATTGGTTTGCAAAGCGCGGTCTACTTTCTACTTATTTACTGCATATAGCCCGCCCCTTGTGTTGCCCCGCCCCTTGTGTTGCCCCGCCCCCTTTCCCCCCATCTCCTTCAGTCCGATTACATACACAAGGAGAGAGG
Organism: Onychostoma macrolepis; assembly: GCF_012432095.1. Taxonomy (NCBI): domain Eukaryota; kingdom Metazoa; phylum Chordata; class Actinopteri; order Cypriniformes; family Cyprinidae; genus Onychostoma; species Onychostoma macrolepis. The sequence goes on along the minus strand of NC_081179.1, from coordinate 9,671,001 downwards.
ACCGGGTCAGAATGCAGACCGAACACACACGCCGATAAGAACACAGAGTATGTAGACGGGGCAAGAAAGCGAGACGTTTTCCAAAGCCAGAGATCCGGTGTCGGTGGTTTTGCCGCGAAGGGGCCGGTTAGCAGTTTAGCAGTCTCTAGCACAGTGGGCAGGAGATTCTGAGATTCTGGGATTCTGCAAGTGGTAATGATGGTGTTGGCTGGATGAACGCTTTTATTTGGTTCAGTTTTGCGATGACACATTTCCGTTTCGGTAGGTTTCGATCTAATTGGTTGGTAGATTGATTTATTTGGTTATTTTTGTGTCAGGATATCCAGGTTTAGGTCCATAAAGTGCCCTACAGTGAGAGAAAAAGAGACAAAGATGGAATATGAGAGTCATATTGAGCCTGAAGGTGTTTTCACACTTGGTTTATGTCAGGGGTCTCGGGAGGTGGTCTAAGCATGGTTTGCTGTAAGTCAGCTGTGTGGGTGACGTATAAAGTGCATTTATACATAGAAAGACAAGCATGTTTAAGGTTTAAGCTTCAAGCCTTTTCCCCCCGAACACCTTTCAATACCAAGTCAACTACAGAAAAAAATATAATACACTAGTAGAATGGTCTTTGTAAATTCAATTTTTTTTTTCAGGTCTATAAAGTGGCCTAAAGTGAGAAGAAATGTGAGTTATACTAAGCCTGTGGGTGTTTTAACACTTGGTTTATGTCAAGGGTCTCTGAAGGTAGTCTAAGAATGGTTTGCAGTGGTGTGGGTGAAGTATAACGCACATTTAAACATAGAAACTCAAATTTAAAGTGCCCCTACTATGCCATTTACAATATTGCCTTTCATGCAGTGTGTAATGTAGCTGCAAGTGAATGTAAACGATCTGCAAAGTTGTAAATCCGACAGTGCACGATAAATAAAGTTATTGTCTCCCAAAAATAAAGAATCGACTCTATACAGCCTAAAGGAGTCGTTAGTAATTCGAATCCCACTTCGGGTAACACATTTGCATAATTCCCACCTATGTTCTACGTTGGCTGGCTGCGAACAACTTGACCCCGCCGCAAACACGTCATTTTACTGACGACTGCTTCTCTAATCTGGGGGATACACAAAACGCTTGCTCTTGAAAGATGGTTCAGTACCCAGTTTATTTGGACCAGCGGCTCCACTGAATCACAACCTGTAACTATGATAAATAATAGATGCTTATATTTTCTATCGAGCATTTTAAATACAGAACTATGGCAATGGGCCTATCGTTTCCGATGCGCTGTACGCGGTAGACCAATCACAACAGCCTGGGCCATCTGACCAATCAGAGTAGGCTCACGGAAAGGAGGGGTTTAGAGAGACTGAATCTTAGAACTGCTTCGAACTAATCGTTTGAGAATCGCTGGAATATGAGGTGATATTAAAGCATATTTTGAGAAAACAAAAGCGTTTTTTCACCTTGCATGCATGTAAAGCTATTGTAGGAGACTCCCAAAACAATATTTGGAGCCTTAAAAGTGGCATAATAGGGGCACTTTAAAGCTTTAATCAGATTGCTTTTCAATACCGGAACAATACAGTTTTATCCTATATAAAAATAAGAATAATAATGATATAGTATTATATATGCAATGTCCAACTTACTACTACTAGTAATACTACTAATAAATAACTTGATTACTTAAAGGGATAGTTCACACAAAAATTCTGTCATTAATTACTCACCCTAATGTCGTTCCAAACCCGTAAAACCTTTGTTCATCTTCAGAACACAAATTAAGATATTTTTGATGAAATCCGAGAGCTTTCTGACCCTTCATAGACAGCAACACAACTGACACGTTCAAGGCCCAGAAAGATAGTGAGGACATCGTTAAAATAGTCCATATGACATCAGTGGTTCAACCTCAATTTTATGAAGCAACGAGAAAATATTTTGTGCACAAAGAAAGCAAAAATAATGACTTTATTCAAGAATTTTCATTTTTGGGTGAACTATCCCTTTAAGTACTATTGTTAACAATAATAATAATAATAGGAGAGTTTTCTGAATTCTAGATGTTTCTGAAAGTGCAATTTCTTAGAGGACACAAGTGTGAAAACTTGCATTTGCATATTTGCATATTATTATAACAATAATAATCATATATTATTTAAATAATCTGGGTTCTATACTTTCAGAAACATGGATTTTTTTAGAAGACTTAAGTGTGAAAAAATTATTAATAATAATAATTACAACAGCAAAAGTGGTCTGAGTTCTAGAGCTTCGTGACCACAATTTTATTTTTTTAAGGTGATACTTTCACATTTACTACATGTCTAAAAATGCTAAGTGTAAAGGCGTGTTCACATTAAAATCTGTCAAAAAGAAACAAAACCTGTTTTGCTATTCTGGAAATTGCTTTTTATAGTCTATTTAAAAGTGGTGCACTGAAGTAATGAGATAATGCCGCTAATTACTGTTTGATAAAGTCAAAGTCAAAAATTCCAATACAAAACGACTGAAAAATATGCATATTTGTGTGATGGTGTTCACCTTTCTTAGTGGTAGCAGAAGTAGATGATGGAGGTCAGTCTGAAGGATGTTCAGGGCAGGAGCGGTTGATCTCAAACCAGGAGTCTATACAGCTATTTACATCAGAAAAACACAATTTCCATTAGCATAATGCTTTTAAAGGATTCTACTAATGGCTATTAAGATTATCACAGTGCCCTAAACAGCCACAATGAATTCCAGCATTAAATCATTTTGCTGTCCTCGCTAAAAGTGCAGAAAATGACTAAATTACAGCCAACATATTAGATGTTAATATACAACTATCTAAAGCAGAATTATGGACCGGATATAAAAACCATGCAAGCAAATGTCACAAATGTCTTGCCGGTTGCAACTGCTTAGGCCAAAAATATTACGGTTAACTTAGAAGTGATAGGATTTATCGGTTTTCACTTTATCGTGCCTCGCCTGGTTAGGACTAAGCGTATAACTTGCTTGTGGAAAATTTGTTTGATTGTTTCAACATCTGAAAACATCTCAAGTGTGAGCTACAAGAGAATGTCAGCAAGCCAATTGGTTCACTTAAAAGTGTCAGTTGTTTGAGACATAAAGACTTTCCAATGAGTGTGCTATTCAATACCCAGAAGCCTCTTGCTGAGACACCATATATGGACATGAAATGTCAATCATATAGTTACATAATCGCATAATTATATATAGGACATGACAAGGTTTGTGTTTCATGCACAGCATAAAAAGTAGAATGTAAATTCTCAGGCAGTTTGACAGCTGAGACTGTCGTTCATTTGACTGGCTAAAAGCTGTAACACTTCCTGTCAGAATGACACAGGGTGGGACGCAAGGAGGTTTGTCATTATCACAAGCAATTCACCAGCACTGGTACTGATTAAAAAGACATTAACAATATAAAAATGGGCGATTTGAGGAAAATGTATTGTTGCTGTCCATCTCACCTTTTGTGATAGATACAGAGGCACGGCAGTCTAGCGATGGTGTCTCCCTGCTGTAGCTCCTCGAGACATATTACACATTCTCCTGCGTCTCTTGACAACACGTCATCTATAACACACACACACACACACACACATATTCACAATGAGCACATGACGCAAACCTAAAATACTGATGTATAAACACTACTGTTCAAAACATTTGGGGTCAGCGAGATATTTCAAAATAAATTAAGATTTTTATTCAGCAAGGTACAATACAAAATATTTATTTTTTAAATAATTATATTTATTTTTCAAATAAAAGCTGTTCTTTTAAACTTTCTATTTATCAAAGAATCCTGAAAAAAATCAAATAAAATTATCATGGTTTTCACAAAAAAATATTGATAATAATCGTTTTCCACATTGATAATAAATAAATGATTCTTGAGCAGCAAATCAGCATATTAAAATGATTACTGGACTGGAGTAATGATGCTGAAAATTCAGCATCGCCTTCACGTAAAGTACATTTTAAAATATATTAAAATAGAAAACAATTGTTTTAAATTGAAGTAAAAAACATGACTGTTTTATACTGTAATTTATATTACATAAATTCAGGCTTGATGGGCATATTTTTCAAAAGCATTATTATTATTATTTTTTCAATCCTTACTTTTTTTTTTTTTTTTTGCCTAAGAAAACCATATGCAGGGGCGTCGGACAGGTGGTAATAGTAGAATTGAGTAACAGGGGCTCTTGGCGAGGGGGGAGGGGGCATAATAATAATATACTGATTATTATAATTAATATGATTGATGAGGTGTTATGTTATGAGGGGCCCACTTCCTTGGTTGTGTGACCGGGGCCCGACATTTGGTGCTACGCTAATGACTATATGCAAATACATTTATAAATAAATGAATAGAAATTATGTGTAAATAAACAATTGTATAATAATAATTTTATAAAAAGAAATATTAGACATATGTAACTTTTTACAAAAGACTTTTATTTTTTAATTTTTATGTAGATTCCCCTTGGACCACATGGACCCCATTTGAGAACTACATCAAATTTGACATGGTTTTCAAATGGGGTTGATTTACACTTCATTTATTTATAACCATATTTCCATACAGTTTTATCATATTTTTGTCCATTTTATAAAATCATTGTAAACTGACTTTAACACATGAGCCTTGTTTTATTTACAGCACAATAACACAATGTCTGATTGGGATGTTTGATACTGCGGATTCATGAAAACATACACACACAGTGCATTATTCAAAACGGCTTGTTTGCCAGCAGGGGGCAGCGGTGAGTAAAGACGCATGAAGTGCAGTTTACAGCGTTCCTCCACTTTCTCACTCACAGTAACGGCTGGTTAAGTGAAGTGGGTTGGCAGTTAGCATAACTAGTAGTTAAAGACAGTTACTCATGCTTCATTGCTGTGTGTATGTTTGTGGTGGAGAGATAACGATGAGGTGTGAACTCATTTTCTGCTAATAGCTTAAGGACAACAACCAACATGATTTGACTTGCATGCCCATACCAGCATAATGACTCACACACACACACACACACACACACACCATTCTCAGCCTGTTTTAGTTTCCAGTAAAAGTCTTCTTCACAGGAAATGCGCCAGAAAACAGACCACTTCCTTTCGTATAACGTGTGCAGCTTCCCCTGGAAACACCTGTGTGTGTGTGTTTCTGTATGTGTAAAGGTGAGGAGTGTGGTAAATACTGACAGAAGGTTAAAGAATCTTGACAGGATAATGGAGTTTGTGCAAACGCAGGATGTTGATTGAGCGTTAACCCAGTTTCCCAGAATGCTTTGGGATGATTCTCACTCTACAGAGGTGCGAAACCAACTCAAAGACGTGTCACAAATTTGTTTGTGCTGTTTCTTCCTGAATAGTTTAGGTTTTTTTTATTATTCAGGTTTCTATTTCAGTTTAGGTTTAATGAACAATAACAAAATAACTTTTTTGGTCAGCCATCTGCATTGCTGAAAAAGTGACGCAGGGCACCTGAGGTGAATCTGTGGAGATGAAGCTCCATTGTTTTGTGTGCAGGGAGCAGGCAGACAGGACAAGAGATAGATTGCAGTTTAGAGAGGATGTGATGGAAGGAGAGAGAACGACACGGGGTGGAAAGCAAGAAGAGGTGAGCTGGGAAAAACAGGAGATGATGGCAGGAATGAATAGAGAACAGACGGCAGACATATGCTCCAAATACAAATCAGCTTAGTGAGGCGACGCAGTATGAGAGACTGGGGGCAATTGTAACATGCTACATTTTTTCAAAGTTAGGCTGAAATTAAATTTAAATATGTTAAGTGTGTTAAATATATGTTAAGAAGTGTGATGACAAAGCTGAATTTTCAGCATCATTACTGCAGTCTCCAGTGTCACATGATCCTTCTAAAATGCTGATTTGTTGTTCAAGAAACGTATTATTTATTATTATCGATGTTGAAAACAATTTTGGTGATTAAAAATAATGTGGAAACATGATATTTGATGACTAGAAAGTTCAAAAGAACAGCATTTATTCGAAATAGAAACAATTTGTAACATTATAAAGGTCTTTACTGTCACTTTTGATCAATTTAACGCATACTGACTGAATAAAAGGATTAATAAAAAAATTAAATAAAAACTTCTTACTGACCTGGGCTGCGTTTCCCAAAAGCATTGTAAATGTAAGTTGGTCGTAGCTCCATTAATGCAGATAGTTCTACGATCAACTTAGGCTTACGATGCTTTTGGGAAACGCAGCCCAGATCTTAATACTGTATATTATAATTAAAAGTAGGCCTATTTAAGTTATTTTTAAATAATCAAATAATTCTAATGTACTTGAAATAATAATTAAATGTCCCACTTAGATGTATGCTTTATTTATTTATTTATTTAAAAAATAATATAAAAACTTAAAAATACAAAAAATAACACAAGGGATAAGACAATTTATTAAATGTTAAAATTGTTGGCTCTTATTTAAGATTAAATTGGCAAATATTTTCAAGTGTTACAATCCCCTTCAGCCCCATTACACTGACGACTGCAACACTCTTTAACAATCTTTTAATTCAGTATTATATTTCTCATTATAATGCTTAAGTATTAATAGTACATTACTTTTTGCCATATAAATGTGTCTTCTATTAAATATATAACATTGATGTGTAGTTGTTTGACAGCTATGAAATAATTTATGTAAAAATATTATTCTAAAACTATTCTAGATCTTCAAACAATTATTGTAAGTCACTGACCTAAGTTAAATTTATTAGATTAAAAATACATATATGTGCTTTTGTAGCACATACTGTAGATCCCATTTGAAAACTCGTGTTTTATCTTATTTTTGTCCATTTTATAAAATCATTGTAAACTGTTGGCTCTAATTTAAGATAAAATTGGCAAATATTTACAAGTGTTACAATTCCCTTGAGCCCCATTACTGTGACACATATAAATGTGTCTTCTATTAAATATATAACACATTGATGTGCAGTTATTTTCTATTAAATATATAACACATTGATGTGCAGTTGTTTTCTATTAAATATATAACACATTGATGTGCAGTTGTTTGAAAGTTATGAAAGAATGTATGTAAAATATTATTCTAAAACTATTCTAGATAAAATTCTCAAATGCTGTTGCAATTTTCCAGACGCTGGTCTCGGCAAGCCAAACATGTTGCCCTTTCCCCCGCACATCCCTGGACGACAGCAGGACGCACACCCTCCTGCACTTGAGCTTGTTATCCTCTTAGGGCCGATGACTTCAGCAGCTCAGACGAGCTGCACTAGTTTACAGAAATGGACAGGTGTGTGTGAAAGAGAGATCAGTCGCTGGTTAAGGCCTTTCAGTTCAAGTTGTTGGTAATCATGTTCCCCATTCTTTCCGCCAGATAGCTGTCAATTTGTGTCTGGGCTTCTTGGTTCAGCCCCTGAAATGTTAACGCTATTACTTTGATAACAGTTTTGTGTGTGTAAGTGTGTATATCACCCTCTGAAGGGCCCATGTGAGCTGACCAGTGTGTCTTTTCCAAGCCAGGACTATGCATGATGATATTTTAATACCTGCTGTTAAATTTAGCTCTCACATGGGGAGGGGGATGAGAGAGAGTTTTTCAGAGGGCAGAATAACATTTCTGTTACACAATGTTTTCTTCATGGTCTCATGGCTGAAAGAAAAATCTCTATCTATCTATCTATCTATCTATCTATCTATCTATCTGTCTGTCTGTCTGTCTGTCTATCTATCTGTCTATCTATCTGTCTATCTATCTATCTATCTATCTATCTATCTATCTATCTATCTATCTATCTATCTATCTATCTATCTATCTGTCTGTCTGTCGTTATGTCTATCTATCTATCTGTCTGTCTGTCTGTCAGTCTGTCGTTCTGTCCATCTGTCTGTCTGTCTGTCGTTATGTCTGTCTATCTATCTATCTATCTATCTATCTATCTATCTATCTATCTATCTATCTATCTATCTGTCTATCTGTCTATCTGTCTGTCTGTCAGTCTGTCGCTCTGTCCATCTGTCTGTCGCTCTGTCTGTCTGTCTGTCTATCTATCTATCTGTCTGTATGTCTCTGTCTGTCTGTGCATCTGTCGTTCTGTCTGTCTATCTATCTGTCTGTCTGTCTGTCTGTCTGTCTATCTATCTGTCTGTCTGTCTGTCTGTCGTTATGTCTGTCTATCTATCTATCTATCTATCTATCTATCTATCTATCTATCTGTCTGTATGTCTGTATGTCTGTATGTCTCTGTCTGTCTGTGCATCTGTCGCTCTGTCTGTCTATCTATCTATCTATCTATCTATCTATCTATCTATCTATCTATCTATCTATCTATCTATCTATCTATCTATCTATCTGTCTGTCTGTCTGTCTGTATGTCTCTGTCTGTCTGTGCATCTGTCGCTCTGTCTGTCTATCTATCTGTCTGTCTGTCTATCTATCCATCTATCCATCTATCTGTCTGTCTGTCTGTCTGTCTATCTATGTATCTATCTGTCTGTCTGTCTGTCTGTCTGTCTGTCTGTCTATCTATCTATCTATCTATCTGTCTGTCTGTCTGTCGTTATGTCTATCTATCTATCTGTCTGTCTGTCTGTCTGTCAGTCTGTCGTTCTGTCCATCTGTCTGTCTGTCTGTCGTTATGTCTGTCTATCTATCTATCTATCTATCTATCTATCTATCTATCTATCTATCTATCTATCTGTCTATCTGTCTATCTGTCTATCTGTCTGTCTGTCAGTCTGTCGTTCTGTCCATCTGTCTGTCGTTCTGTCTGTCTGTCTGTCTGTCTGTCTATCTATCTATCTGTCTGTATGTCTCTGTCTGTCTGTGCATCTGTCGTTCTGTCTGTCTATCTATCTGTCTGTCTGTCTGTCTGTCTGTCTGTCTATCTATCTGTCTGTCTGTCTGTCTGTCGTTATGTCTGTCTATCTATCTATCTATCTATCTATCTATCTATCTATCTATCTGTCTGTATGTCTGTATGTCTCTGTCTGTCTGTGCATCTGTCGTCTGTCTGTCTATCTATCTATCTATCTATCTATCTATCTATCTATCTATCTATCTATCTATCTATCTATCTATCTATCTATCTATCTATCTGTCTGTCTGTCTGTCTGTCTATCTATCTATCTATCTATCTATCTATCTATCTATCTATCTATCTGTCCATCTGTCTGTCGTTCTGTCCATCTGTCTGTCTGTCGTTATGTCTGTCTATCTATCTATCTATCTATCTATCTGTCTGTCTGTCTGTCTGTCTGTCTGTCTGTCTGTGCATCTGTCGTTCTGTCTGTCTATCTATCTATCTACCAACCATCTGGTACATCAAAAAAAAAAATCTAAATAACATTAATTAAAACAATTTAGCAAAAATACCATGTACTGATATGCAGTTTGGTGAGTTGTTGACTCCAAACCAATTCAATTCAAAAAGTGAGCTTTTACCTTAATAAATACTCTAAATAATTCATTAGGTGAGTTGTTACCACACTAAACAATTCAGTGAATAATAATGTATAATCTATTTTTATGTGCTAATATTTAAGATAAAATGGGTTAATATCTAATTTTCATTAAAAAATAAATTAATTAAAAATAAGAAAAAGTATTTTAATAATCATTATTTTTACATTTTGTTTTAATAATCACAATTAATTTAAGGTAATAGGTTAGATACAATTAAACTACAAATAATTTAAAAACTGCAATTATTTTCTATAAGATAACAAATGAAAATAAAATAAAATTCAATGGATGAGTTATTACCACAATAAACGATTCAGTGAACTATAATTACAATCTATCCCATAGTTAAATAAATAATATATATAATTTGAATAATACTTAAATCTCTCACTTAAGGTCCTTGCACACTGAGTCTGAAATTTTCGTATGCGTTTTTTAGTTTTTTTCATATTCGTCATCGTTTCCTATCAAAATACTTGCTACGGATGTGAAAACACAGAAAATAGAACCTGATCTGAATTTCTTATGACGGACGAAAGTTTCGGAGGCAGTGTGTAAACATGACTGACACAACACGAGGTCGTATTTATTTTTTTAACGTGCAAAAATTTCAGACAAGATTTCGGACTAAAATAATTAATACGAAAAAAATTAACTAAAAAAAATCACCTAAAACAAGTTATGCCACATAACAGATAAAGCTATTCAGTAATGAGTATTAAAGTTGTTCTTAATTTTTTACGTGCTATTTTTTAAAGATAAAATAGGTTAACATTTTTCAAGTGTTACAATTGCACTCAATCAACAGTGACAACTGTAACACTCTAGAGATATTTTATTTAATTATTATATTTCACATTATATTATTATATATACACTAGATTTCTCTTACAGTACAGTTACTTTTTGCACATTTAAACAGCGGTGTTTCACTAAACGATTCAATGAATGAGTTGTTCACTTGGTTACTGATTCAGTGAACAAGTCGTTCCTTAGATCAACCCTCCAACTGATTGACTGAATGAGATGTTAGAATGATTCAGAACACTAACACTTTGGACATCACAATAAAGTAGTGCTGTATTTTGTAGAGGACAACCCAATATAATACCTATCTATTATTTTGTGACTGCCACCTCCTCTGGGGTGAAACGCGTATTAGTTCAGGCTTAGTCCAATGTTACATCTAGAGTTAGGGTTACATCTAGGGTCATTCCCTGCCTGGATCAATACAAACTGGGGTGGATTAGAGTTCACAGGGAAATGGAGGGCTAGCGGGCACAAACCGCAGTGTCAAAAGGCAAGCAAAGTGTACATATTGCATTCACAGACAGCGGCTTTTACAGTGAGCAGATCTGCTGATGTGTGACTGTCACTGGCTGCAGCTGACAATGGGAAAGGGTGCATTGTGGGAAATAAGATTAACTCCAGTGTGTTCTGGTCTGGTAATGTCACCAACTTGAACATGGTGGGGTCAGTAAGTGAAAAATGATAAAACGACGGATTAAATAGAAGCAAAACTGTAAGGAAAGCTAGTGTTCTTGCTGTTTACAACTGGTATTAACATGCATAGCCTGTATTAATTTTCTTTTAAAGGTGACTGTACATTTAAAAGCCTTGCTTTAGCTCAATAATTATTGACAAGTAAACCAAAAGGCATTAAATGAATGTTTTTGTGAAGACAGATCATGTGACACCAGTAAAGATCAGATGCATCGCTGCGGGTCACCTTTAGCTCAGGCTGGGTTGGACAGCTGTCCCTCAGTCAGGTAGCTGTCAGTCAGACGTCCATCCAACCCAACACAGCTGTTACAAGCAGAGACTACGCATGTCATCGGGTCACTACAGCTAAGTCATGTGTGCCATCTTCCTGCAAAGCTGCACTTGACTCCAAAAGCTCACAGAAGAGATAGTGAGCTAGTGTTGCCTGTCAGTGTATTGCACCACTTCTAAACAACAACAACTTGTTTACATTGCTAAAAATAAAATAAAATTCATAAAAAGCATATAAAATTATTTCAAACATTTTCATATAAGATAATAGGTTAAGATTAAAACAAAATGAAAAAATAATGTATTTATTTTATTTATATTAATTCATTTTAAAATTATTATAATAGCAATTATTTTCATTTTTATTTGCATTTTTTTATTTTTCAAAAAATAAAATGAATGAACTAAAAAAATTAAAGATTAAATTATTTTAATATAATAAAATAGGTTTATAGTTAACAGATAATAGGTTTCGATTTAAATGAATTAGATCAGTGTCATTTATTTTATAAAGTATAAAAATTATATACTTTGTTAAGATGATAGAAAATCTTGTTTTTAATAAGATCATTTAAAAAAAATATATTAGAAATTTTCATAGATGTAAGAAGTCAGTTTATTTGAACTTAGGGCTCGGTTTTAAATTAATTAACCAAAGCATAAAAGATAAAATGTAATCAAAGTTGACCTTATTCTTAATAAAAACATTTTTAATTGAGCACAATTCATCAAAGCACTAAACTTTTTTCTTTAGAAAAAGTTCATACAATCTTCAAAAAAAAAAAAAAAAACTTTCTCTGCCTCTGAAACAAACTTTTATCTGATGTAACCATGAAAAGATTAATATTAATATTTAATATTTAATTCAGCCTTACATTTAACATTGGCATGATTGATGAAAGGATTCAATGAAAACCCAATGGAAAAAACTAAAATATTGCCCTATTTATTTCCCACTGAACGTTGTGTTTTACTCGGATATCCATCATATTACGGAACTTTAATGTGATGCAAATTCAGTAATATCTTTATCAATACGAGCAGTGATATCAAACATGGCTGGAGTAGAAATCCATAGAAGAATATTTTGAAAAATTGACTAATTCGACAGCCTACAGATGCCTTGAAACACTTTAGAAGAAAAAAGAGAAAGCAAAAAATGGGTGACAACCGTCATATACAGTGATGACCTTGGTTTCCCACAGCAAAACAGAAAGAGAGAGAGAGAGAAACCTAGATTAAGGGGTCATCCACAGTTCACAGACTCTCTTCAGCCCCGGAATGGAGTCACAGACAAGAATGAAATGGAGAGTGAAAGGGTAAACTGATACAGTGACTCAAAAAAGGAGGAAAATAGTGGAGAGGAAAGATACTGAGTTGATACTTCTGACGTTTGCAGGAATAAAAGTGGGCGGGGACAGTGGGGGCATGTCTTACCATTGTAGGAGAGGCGGGGCTTGCTCAGACACATGATGAAGTGAACTTCCATCTCGTTGGATGCCACTGATTTGGAGCAGACAGGACACTTAAATCCTGCAGAGAGAAGGAAACAGCATTGTCAGAACTCTTGAAGCAGCAATAAGCCGGCAAAGGCGGTGGAATGAGCTGTGACAGTGATGCAGCAGTCTGATAACTGCCAATGCCATAATCCTGTGCAACATGTTATGTTTCTATGCATTAGCTTGGCTTTTAGTAACTTCGTTGACACAAGGCTTTTTTAACTTAAACTTATACTTTACAAACACATACATCAATGTCACTTGTTCACCAATGTCTTACATAAGGCTCATGTTAGGCCGGAATTCAGTTTTCTTAGCCTGGGGTTAGTCACACGTACCTTACCTGCGACTAACATGAGTTTTTCAGTCCAATAATGCATAAATGGCTGATATTAAAATTCTATATTATTTGGGTGTGGCGAGTGGGGCGGGGCCGAGAGCCGTGGGAACGGAGCGAGGCCGGTGCAGTTAATGATAATGAGCGACACCCGCGCCACTCGCCGGTCTTGAGTCCCACGGAGGACCCCCGGAAGGATAAAAGGAGGAGTGACGACAGTGGAAGACGAGAGAGGACCAGGCCTGGACTTTTATTTTGTATTTTATGTGCGGCAGTCGTCCGTGAGGGGCTGCCGCTTTACTTTGATGTTTGTTTATTTTATTAAAATTTTGTTTGAACGTTCGCCGGTTCCCGCCTCCTTCTTCCCGATCTACGAACTGTGTTACATTGGGGCTGGTGCGACTTTTTTGTTTTTGAAAGAAGTCTTTTATGCTCATCAGGGCTGCATTTATTTGATGAGGAATACAGTACAAATAGTAATATTGTGAAAGTTTATTACAATTTAAAATGACTGTTTTCTATTTTAATATATTTTAAAATGTCATTTATTCCTGTGATGTCAAAGTTGAATTTTCAACATCATTACTTCAGTCTTCAGAGTCACGTTATCCTTCAGAAATCATTTTAATTTGCTGCTCAAAAAACATTTCTTATTATTATCATCAGTGTTGCAACCAGTTTTGGTGATTAATAATTTTGTGGAAACTGATTTTTATTTTATTTTCAGGATTGTTTGATGAATATACATTTCAAACGAATAGAATTTTTTTGTAACATTATAAATGTCTTTGCTGTCACTTTTGATCAATTTAATGCATCCTTGATTAGTAATTTTAATAATAAAATAAAAAATCTTACTGAAACTCAACTTGTATATAATCTACATTAAAAATAAAACACTTAAAATTAAAAGGCTTCACAAAATCCTGATGTACATTGGATATTCGTTTTGAGATTTGCTAAAGATTAGGCTACATTACAAATTTTAATAACACAACAGATGGAAAAAAGTCAAATGTACTATAGGAAATTAGTATTGCACAATTGTATATTATTAAATAATTTAAACAATTTCTAATATCATCAGATATGGGACCATTATATCCAGATCCAAGCCTTAAATTCCTATTATTTTGAAAATATTCAAATTTGCCACTAGATTTTATGTTTTGTATTGCAATGGGGCATTTATGTAGACCTCTATTCACATCAACAGTAAAAATGGTCACAAAATTAAACTATTTAATTAAAGCGCCATATTTAACTTTTGACAGAAATGAAAACAAGGCTGTGAAGGAGGGAACTACAGTGTGTTCAATGGGTAAGCTGATGAAATGTCTTTCAGTAAACTTCCAGTAAACAAAAACTCCATAAAACAGTTTTTAAAGTTGTGAGTTGGTGAAAATTATGTAATCTAGGGCCTTTTTACATTGTGTGCCATTATAAAGACTGTCTATCCCTCACAGCCTCGTTTTCATCACCGTTAAGTTCATATGAAGTCTAACCTGACTATTATGTCTACCAGTCTATTATGCAATAAACCACAACACTAGCTTCAAATCAGCAACCAAAGGGAGCTTCCACTAACACCGATGTCCTCTGACATCAACAGCAGGCCCGTAGGGGAAGACAGAAAGAGAGAGCCATTCACACCTTGAGTCCCACAGAGCTGGGCTGTGTCCTTCATAAACACAGACGCAGCGGCAGGTCATTGAGACTCTGTTTGGCACCTCACATCCCACCATGAAGCCCGCAGGCCTTGTTTTAGACCTTCGGGGGCCTTGTCGCATGATTCATGTCAATGTTTCCCAATGCACTGAACTCTAAGGTGAGAAGTGGCAAGCTAAAGTGTTGTTTCTTAGCAGAGTTTGATGAACGAATTCACATTCACAAACTATAAGAAAACTTGCCACGTCAGCACTGCTATATAAAACACCAGGCTGGTGTGTTTGGGGACTTCCATTGGAGAAGGTGCAGGTGTGGTTTTGAGACTGTACTATACATGAGGGCATGGCCTTGACGAAAAGACTCGAAACCAAGAAAATTATAGTTCTGTACAACTTACAGGACTGGTATAATACAAGTTGCTCTCGGTATTCATGAAGAACTAGGAATAATTACTGAATAGGAAGCTCTTTTGCCTGCAGGGATTTTTAGAAATTGTAAACATAAGAGAAAAACCTGATTGGATTTCTGCCGAGAGAAGCTCTTTGTGTTCATGATGTGGAACCTTGGTTTGAGGGGAGCATTGTAAAATCTAATTAACAGCAGTTTTACATTATTTCAGTGCATATGTTGATATTTATTTAGGGTGAAGACAGGTTGTTTGCCCTGTAGGAGCAGCCTGAAACATAAGCTGCATAAGATCTCTGGTTAACTCTTGAATTTTGTTTATATTTTTGTTTTAAATGAGGTAGTAAGAAGCAATATCGTTAAATGAAAAATAATTCATCCAAATTAAAAAAAATCTGTCTTTAATTATCCAAGCCTGTTTTGCTGAAAAGACTTGAGTAAGAAAGTACAAATCAATCAATAATGCTTTGCATCATATACCATCATTTTCCCCTCAAAAGTGTTTATATGGAGTTACATTATAGCTGTTTAACTTACAGTGCAAATATTATTAAAGAAAATTGAATGGTTATAAAAAAAAAAATATGAAAATGTACAAAAATGTTTTTTAACATTTTATTTGTTATAAATTCGCAATCTTTTATTCAGCAAGGATGCATTAAATTGATCAAAAGTGACAGTAAAGACATTTATAAGATTTATAACAAAATATTTCTATTTCAAATAGGCTAAATGTTGTTCTTTTTAACTTTATATTCATCAAAGAAACCTGAAAAAATGCATCACTGTTTCAACAAATATATTAAGCACCACACGTGTTTTCAACATCGATAATAACAAGAAATGTTTCTTGAGCAGCAAATCTGCATATTAGAATGATTTCTGAAGGATCATGTGACACTGAAGACTGGAAATTCAGCTTTGCCTTCACAGGAATAAATTTAATTTTAAAATATATTCAAACAGAAAACAGTTATTTTAAACTGTAACAATATTTCACTAAATAAAGAGTTTTTACTGTATTTTTGATCAAATAAATACAGCCTTTGTAAGCACAAGAGACTTCTTTCAAAAATATTTCAAACTCTCACTGACCTCAAACATTTGTGTACCTAAACAGTATATGTATATAAAAATACATAGCTAAAATGTGGTGGAGCCAGTGACAATGTTGGCAAGACACATAAAAAATATTCAAAAGTTTCTACTCTTGTGTTAAACAGCAAGAAAAATCAGCAAATGAGTTTGGAACGACATAAGTGTGAGTAGAAAAATGCTAAAATTTTCATTTTTGGGTGAACTTCAGTGAAAGAAAGCAGGTGCAGATAGTCTAATGAACAAAAGTAGGCATGCCAGGAAAAGGAGTGAGACAGAATAAGAATCCAAACAGAGCCAAAATGCAAAGTCAGTAAAAACACGGCACAAAGTAAATGTAGGGACGAAGACAGCTCCATCTGTCAATATAACCCAGGTTCGATTCTCTCCGCCTCCTGACTCTTCACGTAGCACACACCCCAACCCTCCAAATCCCACCCCAGGAACCCATGATGATGCCTGACCCAGTTTTCCCTAGGCTGCTATTTTCAGGCATTCCTTGGGGACAGATGGAGAGAGAGAGAGAAGGAAAGAAGACTGAAGTGGAAAACGGAGGTGTGGAAATCTCTGACAGGGATGTCCCATCTCCATAGAGGTGTGATTCACTGAAACAAAGCTACTAAAGGGGGGCGACGGGGTTCCATCTGTCAACAAGCAAAACTCGAGTCGCACATTCGAGAGAGGCCAACTGTCTCCACTACCGCAAGTATCACATGACGCCGAAAATATCAACAGCAGCTCACCGCAGCAACAAACAGACCAGACGTCTTTCATGCCCAACCGGCCATAATGACAATGAGCTTATGAGATCAAGTCATTAGACTTATTAAACTTATTTGTAAATTACCTCAGTTGACCTCGTCCAAGTGGAATGTTGCTTTCCAAGAGCTTTTCATGTCAAAAATCATATAATCTAATCTTCATGATGTTCCAAACATGTAAGACTTTCTTTGATTTTTGTCTTGATTGCCGCTTTTCATGGAGTAACAATGAATGGGGACTGAAGCATTCAAGCTTCGAAAAGGGATGAAAAAAATGTACAGAAGTGGTCCATAGGACTTGTACACTATTATTAAGGTTTTCTGAAGCAAAACGATTGCTTTTTTTAAGAAACATACTGAAATTGAAGTTATTTTTCATTGATAATCTTTCTCCAGTCTTGCTGAGACTGATTCATTGAGTCAGTGAGTTGAATTCAAGAACCAAGTGAGTCCAAACAGTGAACGAATCATTCAAATTGGTTTTGTGAACTCAATCAGAATTCAGTTTACAAAATATTTAGAGTATATAGCACATTTAAAGCAGTAGAAGTTGCTGTACAATGAAGAAAAATGATTACATGCAAGTAACCCTAAACCAAACCTTAATCCTAAACCTAACCATATAATAAGTACATGCAGTTAATTAATATTACTCAGTACTTAAATGTATAATTACAAAGACACCTTAAAATAAAGTGTAACCACACTTTATTTTACTGTCCTGTTCTGTATGTACATACTATGTACAAACCCGATTCCAAAAAAGTTGGGACACTGTACAAATTGTGAATAAAAAAGGAATGCAATAATTTACAAATCTCATAAACTTATATTTTATTCACAATAGAATATAGATAACATATCAAATGTTGAAAGTGAGACATTTTGAAATGTCATGCCAAATATTGGTTCATTTTGGATTTCATGAGAGCTACACATTCCAAAAAAGTTGGGACAGGTAGCAATAAGAGGCCGGAAAAGTTAAATGTACATATAAGGAACAGCTGAAGGACCAATTTGCAACTTATTAGGTCAATTGGCAACATGATTGGGTATAAAAAGAGCCTCTCAGAGTGGCAGTGTCTCTCAGAAGTCAAGATGGGAAGAGGATCACCAATTCCCCCAATGCTGCGGCGAAAAATAGTGGAGCAATATCAGAAAGCAGTTTCTCAGAGAAAAATTGCAAAGAGTTTAAAGTTATCATCATCTACAGTGCATAATATCATCCAAAGATTCAGAGAATCTGGAACAATCTCTGTGCGTAAGGGTCAAGGCCGGAAAACCATACTGGATGCCCGTGATCTTCGGGCCCTTAGACGGCACTGCATCACATACAGGAATGCTACTTTAATGGAAATCACAACATGGGCTCAGGAATACTTCCAGAAAACATTGTCGGTGAACACAATCCACCGTGTCATTCGCCGTTGCCAGCTAAAACTCTATAGGTCAAAAAAGAACCCATATCTAAACATGATCCAGAAGCGCAGGCGTTTTCTCTGGGCCAAGGCTCATTTAAAATGGACTGTGGCAAAGTGGAAAACTGTTTTGTGGTCAGACGAATCAAAATTTGAAGTTCTTTTTGGAAAACTGGGACGCCATGTCATCCGGACTAAAGAGGACAAGGACAACCCAAGTTGTTATCAGCGCTCAGTTCAGAAGCCTGCATCTCTGATGGTATGGGGTTGCATGAGTGCGTGTGGCATGGGCAGCTTACACATCTGGAAAGGCACCATCAATGCTGAAAGGTATATCCAAGTTCTAGAACATGCTCCCATCCAGACGTCGTCTCTTTCAGGGAAGACCTTGCATTTTCCAACATGACAATGCCAGACCACATACTGCATCAATTACAACATCATGGCTGCGTAGAAGAAGGATCCGGGTACTGAAATGGCCAGCCTGCAGTCCAGATCTTTCACCCATAAAAAACATTTGGCGCATCATAAAGAGGAAGATGCGACAAAGAAGACCTAAGACAGTTGAGCAACTAGAAGCCTGTATTAGACAAGAATGGGACAACATTCCTATTCCTAAACTTGAGCAACTTGTCTCCTCAGTCCCCAGACGTTTGCAGACTGTTATCAAAAGAAGAGGTGATGCCACACAGTGGTAAACATGGCCTTGTCCCAACTTTTTTGAGATGTGTTGATGCCATGAAATTTAAAATCAACTTATTTTTCCCTTAAAATGATACATTTTCTCAGTTTAAACATTTGATATGTCATCTATGTTGTATTCTGAATGAAATATTGAAATTTAAAACTTCCACATCACTGCATTCTGTTTTTATTCACAATTTGTACAGTGTCCCAACTTTTTTGGAATCGGGTTTGTACTTGTTATAGTAATTACAATAAATAATAACTAGGTACTAACCTTAACCCATGTTACCTTATATCATCCAGTACTTTCTTAGGTAAGTACAAATAAGTACATGTGCTGCAACAAAGTGCAAACAAAAAACTCTATTCATTGTAATTGAATGGAAAACAGTGACTTGTGCAGAATTTGGATGAATAAATGTGAAAAATAATGGCTTAATTTTCATTTTCTGAGTGAACTGTCACTTAAATATGAATTCAGATGCCAGGCAGCATGGCTTAAACCTTTGTAAACAGGGTTGGGGCTCTGATGAGGGAAAGAGTCCATGTAAAAAGGCCAGAATAGAGCCATGGGCCCCTCAGTCAGTGCAATCCTAAAGGCTGCTGGGAAGACCAGCTGCTCGCTCTCACAGTGCGTGGCTTAATTAGACACTCTATTGGTCTTAATGAGCTCTGGCTCAAGTCAGGACATTAATGGGAGACTGAGCGTTTGGAACTTTGTGTATTTGTGGGTTAATTGCCACTGTTGTGTGTTTTAGTGGTCAAGGGGGACAGCTAATGGTCAAAAAGACACTTTAACTCGATTTTAGCCTTGATTACAAATCAGGCTACACTTTAAAAACTTAATTTATTTCAGTTTGGGAAGTCTTGTTGTATAGTTGTTTTTTATTTCAAAGTTGTTCACTGTATGTCCTTCACTTGGAGCACAAATCAACATCCGTTTCAACTCATAAAACAATCCAGACTTGAGACTCGTAGAACAGCATCTCGTCGTACCGTGTCTCTGCACGCATCTGAAATAGAGCCGTTACGCTCTGCACCTGTTAAAGTGTCCCCTGGCTCTCGTCCTTCAAGCTGACACGTTCCTCAAGCAGAGCCGACTGCTCCGTCTGATATCCATGCATTTTTGATGATACCTCTGCATATAGTTCTTGCTCCGTTCCCCACGGCCGAAGATGAAGAAGTCAAAAAGCTTAAGGCATGAATACACATTTTTCTCCGATTTACAGTCTGGAGAAGTTGATGCTAGTGGCCAAATGTCAAAGCCAGTCTGCAGATTTGAGTTGACAGATTTCATAGAAAATTGCATAGTGTATGATGGCCAAAGACTTCAGTCGTTTAGTGTTTGATGGCCAGTTTTTCCTCTGTGACTATTACAGAGTCGGTAAGTGTATGATGCTGCCCATACACTTAAAATCTGTTCAGATTTTAAAAGTCATGTAGAGTATTCCAGTATTTTAGACAGACGCTCATGCCAGACTCCTGCTGACCAAAATTCCCAAGATTCAACAACAGTGCTGTGCCATACAAAATAACATTCTTTTCTTCAAAATTGAAAACATGGGACCTTGTTCAGCGAATCGAGTCAAAGAAAATTTTTATTTTGCATTTACCCACCAATTTAATGTACAAATAATGAACTGTGATTCTAAAAGAACTGTGGTTCTTTTAGATTTTTATATAGAAAACAATGAAAATCAACAATTAAAAACTATTTTAATTCATATACAGTATATGTGTGTAGATAGATAGATAGATAGATAGATAGATAGATAGATAGATAGATAGATAGATAGATAGATAGATAGATAGATAGATAGATAGATAGATAGATAATTGGAATTAGATAGATAGATAGTCAGAATATGATAGATAGATAGATAGATAGATAGATAGATAGATAGATAGATAGATAGTCAGAATATGATAGATAGATAGTCAGAATATGATAGATAGATAGATAGATAGATAGATAGATAGATAGATAGATAGATAGATAGATAGAATATCTGTGGCAAAGTGGAAAACTGTTTTGTGGTCAGACGAATCAAAATTTGAAGTTCTTTTGGAAAACTGGGACGCCATGTCATCCGGACTAAAGAGGACAAGGACAACCCAAGTTGTTATCAGCGCTCAGTTCAGAAGCCTGCATCTCTGATGGTATGGGGTTGCATGAGTGCGTGTGGCATGGGCAGCTTACACATCTGGAAAGGCACCATCAATGCTGAAAGGTATATCCAAGTTCTAGAACATGCTCCCATCCAGACGTCGTCTCTTTCAGGGAAGACCTTGCATTTTCCAACATGACAATGCCAGACCACATACTGCATCAATTACAACATCATGGCTGCGTAGAAGAAGGATCCGGTACTGAAATGGCCAGCCTGCAGTCCAGATCTTTCACCCATAAAAAACATTTGGCGCATCATAAAGAGGAAGATGCGACAAAGAAGACCTAAGACAGTTGAGCAACTAGAAGCCTGTATTAGACAAGAATGGGACAACATTCCTATTCCTAAACTTGAGCAACTTGTCTCCTCAGTCCCCAGACGTTTGCAGACTGTTATAAAAGAAGAGGGATGCCACACAGTGGTAAACATGGCCTTGTCCCAACTTTTTGAGATGTGTTGATGCCATGAAATTTAAAATCAACTTATTTTTCCCTTAAAATGATACATTTTCTCAGTTTAAACATTTGATATGTCATCTATGTTGTATTCTGAATGAAATATTGAAATTTAAAACTTCCACATCACTGCATTCTGTTTTTATTCACAATTTGTACAGTGTCCCAACTTTTTTGGAATCGGGTTTGTACTTGTTATAGTAATTACAATAAATAATAACTAGGTACTAACCTTAACCCATGTTACCTTATATCATCCAGTACTTTCTTAGGTAAGTACAAATAAGTACATGTGCTGCAACAAAGTGCAAACAAAAAACTCTATTCATTGTAATTGAATGGAAAACAGTGACTTGTGCAGAATTTGGATGAATAAATGTGAAAAATAATGGCTTAATTTTCATTTTCTGAGTGAACTGTCACTTAAATATGAATTCAGATGCCAGGCAGCATGGCTTAAACCTTTGTAAACAGGGTTGGGGCTCTGATGAGGGAAAGAGTCCATGTAAAAAGGCCAGAATAGAGCCATGGGCCCCTCAGTCAGTGCAATCCTAAAGGCTGCTGGGAAGACCAGCTGCTCGCTCTCACAGTGCGTGGCTTAATTAGACACTCTATTGGTCTTAATGAGCTCTGGCTCAAGTCAGGACATTAATGGGAGACTGAGCGTTTGGAACTTTGTGTATTTGTGGGTTAATTGCCACTGTTGTGTGTTTTAGTGGTCAAGGGGGACAGCTAATGGTCAAAAAGACACTTTAACTCGATTTTAGCCTTGATTACAAATCAGGCTACACTTTAAAAACTTAATTTATTTCAGTTTGGGAAGTCTTGTTGTATAGTTGTTTTTTATTTCAAAGTTGTTCACTGTATGTCCTTCACTTGGAGCACAAATCAACATCCGTTTCAACTCATAAAACAATCCAGACTTGAGACTCGTAGAACAGCATCTCGTCGTACCGTGTCTCTGCACGCATCTGAAATAGAGCCGTTACGCTCTGCACCTGTTAAAGTGTCCCCTGGCTCTCGTCCTTCAAGCTGACACGTTCCTCAAGCAGAGCCGACTGCTCCGTCTGATATCCATGCATTTTTGATGATACCTCTGCATATAGTTCTTGCTCCGTTCCCCACGGCCGAAGATGAAGAAGTCAAAAAGCTTAAGGCATGAATACACATTTTTCTCCGATTTACAGTCTGGAGAAGTTGATGCTAGTGGCCAAATGTCAAAGCCAGTCTGCAGATTTGAGTTGACAGATTTCATAGAAAATTGCATAGTGTATGATGGCCAAAGACTTCAGTCGTTTAGTGTTTGATGGCCAGTTTTTCCTCTGTGACTATTACAGAGTCGGTAAGTGTATGATGCTGCCCATACACTTAAAATCTGTTCAGATTTTAAAAGTCATGTAGAGTATTCCAGTATTTTAGACAGACGCTCATGCCAGACTCCTGCTGACCAAAATTCCCAAGATTCACCAACAGTGCTGTGCCATACAAAATAACATTCTTTTCTTCAAAATTGAAAACATGGGACCTTGTTCAGCGAATCGAGTCAAAGAAAATTTTTATTTTTGCATTTACCCACCAATTTAATGTACAAATAATGAACTGTGATTCTAAAAGAACTGTGGTTCTTTTAGATTTTTATATAGAAAACAATGAAAATCAACAATTAAAAACTATTTTAATTCATATACAGTATATGTGTGTAGATAGATAGATAGATAGATAGATAGATAGATAGATAGATAGATAGATAGATAGATAGATAGATAGATAGATAGATAGATAGTCAGAATATGATAGATAGATAGTCAGAATATGATAGATAGATAGATAGATAGATAGATAGATAGATAGATAGATAGAATATTATAAATGGGTAGATAGATAATCAGAATATGATAGATAGATAGATAGATAGAGTCAGAATATTATAGATAGATAGATAGATGATAGATAGTCAGAATATTATAGATATATAGATGATAGAACGATAGATATATAGATAGAATGATAGATAGATAGAACGATAGATAGATAGATATATAAATAGAGCGATAGATAGCTAGCTAGCTAGCTAGATAGATAGTCAGAATATGATAGATAGATAGATAGATAGATAGATAGAATATTATAAATAGATAGATAATCAGAATATGATAGATAGATAGATAGATAGATAGATGATAGATAGATAGATAGTCAGAATATTATAGATAGATAGAACGATAGATATATAGAGTGATAGATAGATAGAACGATAGATAGATAGATAGACAGAATATTATAGATATATAGATAGACATATAGATATATAGATAGATAGATAGATAGTCAGAATATTAGATAGATAGAACGATAGATATATAGAGTGATAGATAGATAGAACGATAGATAGATAGATAGATAGATAGATAGACAGAATATTATAGATAGATAGATAGATAGATAGTCAGAATATTATAGATATATAGAACGATAGATAGATAGATAGATAGATAGATAGAATGATAGATAGATAGACAGATAGATAGAACGATAGATAGATAGACATAATATTATAGATAGATAGATAGATAGATAGATAGATAGATATAGTCAAAATATTATAGATATATAAATAGATAGATAGATAGATAGATATAGTCAAAATATTATAGATATATAAATAGATAGATAGATAGATACATAGATAGATAGATAGTCAGAATATGATAGATAGATAGACAGAATATTATAGATATATAAATAGATAGATAGATAGATAGATAGATAGTCAGAATATTATAGATAGATAGATAGACAGATAGATAGATAGTCAGAATATTATAGATATATAGATAGACATATAGATATATAGATAGACATATAGATATATAGATAGATAGATAGATAGATAGATATAGTCAAAATATTATAGATATATAAATAGATAGATAGATAGATAGATATAGTCAAAATATTATAGATATATAAATAGATAGATAGATAGATACATAGATAGATAGATAATCAGAATATTAGAATGATTTCTTAAGGATCATGTGACACTAAAAACTACATTTTAAAATATATAAAAATACAAAAACATTTAAAGTTGTAATAATATTTCAAATAAATGCAGCCTTGGTGAGTGTAAGAATCATGCAAAAATTTGAAAAATCTAACAAAATAAATGTATCAATATCATTAATATATATAATGTTTAATGTAATTCTGTGTAGTTTTGTATGCTTTTATTAACACCAAGAACAACAACAAACACAAATTGGCACCTTTGTTTTCATTTGCGATAATAACCCTAGTCAACTCTCAATCAAAGTATTGATCAGTGTCTCTTCACAGGGCGGCTTGAAAGGATCAGTGTTTCCTAAACAGTATTCAAACAAACCGGTTGATTACAATGAGGTCGTTTACAGACACCAGCGATGCTTAATCAATCAGCGGCAGCATGAGTCTGTAAAGGACTCGATGATTACATCACAGAACTGCATTAGGAAGAACCAAAGCACGACTGACAAACAGTTTGAGACGTCTTAATAAATCCACTAAGTGAGCTTGCAGCTTGTAGACAGCTTATCAGAATACACTGATATGAAGCAGATAGGAATATATCATGATGTTTCAAACAAAAGCTATAATGAACCATAGCCAAAGACAAACAGGCCAGTGCACAAGCAGGAAACACTGCATGACTCAGCAGAAAACCACATACAAAAACAGGTCAAACCATTAAAAGGTGTTAAGCGCCTCAGGACTGAATAGAAACCGCAACTGGCCAGACAACGATGACTTCCTGTGACCATTCATTTGTCATAACGCACTACAGCTTTGCGCGGTACACACATCCATCACTGCACACCGAACCATAAAGCTTGGTTTCACTCGCCAGCCTCTTTCATTACAAAATATTGATCTGTAAAATATATAACTACTCTGGGGACATAGAGAACCATCTCTAACACTGAAGTCAGAGCTTGGTGTTTAATGTCTCATTGCCATTAAAATTCCCCCCTTTTAGTTAATGCTTGACGAGCAGTGCTAATTTCTCCCAGCCTGACCTTCATTCGGGTTTAGAAAAGGACGACACAGCTGACGCACATCTGCACTGATACAATAGCAGTACTTCATTGTCTGCTCTTTTTAGGTGAGGTTTCTGTACATTGCCTCTCATACAATGACTCTGACAGCAAACAGAAAGAAGAGAGGCCATTTAAACAGGTACAGGTCTGTGATAGAGAATATCCAGCAACAATATATTTTTTTCCAACCAATGAATATATATTCATCTATTCAAACAGTGTTCGGTAAGCAATGGATGTTATTATAACAGCTGCAAGCATTGTGCAAACAGTAGAGCGAACAACAGAATCTATATTCAGACATGAGCCTTTATGATGTAATGTTTAAAGTGGGATTTACAAGCCTAAGACGTCACCATAATTCATATTTTAGAGATGCAATATGCGTGCTGTGCACAAAGTAGATATTATGGTCAGTGTTATAAATGCCATATATTATATTATAATAAAACATAAACATACATAATCTACATATAAATATAGATAATAAATGATAGAATATACAATAAATAAATTATGTATACATATATTTGCACATATTAACAATATATTACATCATAAATGGATAAATATAATGTATAGGCCTATATATATATATATATATATATATATATATATATATATATATATATATATATATATATGTGTGTGTGTGTGTGTGTGTGTATGCACTTTTAAATACTTTAAAGCACAACAATATTAATTTTTCTTTTGTCAACCTACTACAATACATACCATATCAGAATATGTATGTACACAATATTTAGTAAAAATATTTGAAAACTCTGAAGTCGGTTATCAGCCAATTATTCATTAACAGTCACATGAAGAATATTGCTAATTTATGCACAGTTAATTTATTCTGCAATTATGAGAAAACATAGATACTCGCAGATATAAACACATTTGGAATATACATATATTTGCAATATATTATATCATAAATTAGTAAACACGATGTATAGGCCTGTATGCATTAAAGACATGAAATATATAGGTATGAACAAATGAAAAAATGAAGGAATTTTTATTAAAAGTATTATTTTTTTCTCTTCTTACATGATTCAAAATGTTATTTTACACAACATTTGGTAAAAACTTAACTCAAAAATATTTGAAAACTTTTTGCTCTGATGTTCTGACCAAATGGTTTAATTATTCACTAAAAGCCAGCAACATGAAGAATATTGTTAAATTATGCACAATTAATCGATTCTGCAATTTTGAGGAAAGTCCATGGATTTTGTAATTTGCTGGCTGGTTTATATATCACTTTCATCAATGGTATACTTGTATTATTAGTCTAAGAACACTCTGAAAGGAAAGAGCAGAGGGAAAAGGGGAGGAGTGCTGGAGAAGAGTGAGACAAGGACGTAAACATGGTGACACAGCACTGTCGAAGGAGGGAAGAGAGCAAGCGAGCAAGAAGACAGCATGACAGCTTCTTTTAAAGCAGTGCCCATCAGGACAGTTTTCCTGCATCTGCATGCCACCTCACAACAAGCAGCTTTGCCGTCTGAAGCCTCGGATTCGAGAGCAGACGAGTCAAGGGCATTCCCTGTCACTAGTTGCGAAGGCGTTTTGTATTAGCTTATTCAGCGCAAGTGTGTTTGTGTGTGTGCAAGTGCCTCCATATCACTTTGTAGGTTATACACGAACATATCAATTTTAAGTGTTTATGCTACAATCCCAGAGGAAATTTGAATTGCTCAACGGCTGCTATTTCACAGCTCAGGAGCGGTTTCATTTATGTCGCCTCCACCTCAGATGTTTCTCCTAAAATATTTTACACAAATTAATTATAATTATTTATATAAAAAAGGACAGAGCTATAAAATGATTGTGAATAATACCACAGATCTGATCGTTTGGTCCTGGAAGAATGTGATCAGAGATATTTGAAATCTTATTGATTTCATTCACTGTAAAAAATGATTGTGATTTTAACGGTAAAAGACTGTAAAAATGCTACAGTAAAAACCTATTAATTGGTTAACGGTAAGGTCCCCTACTATATACCGTGAAAAACTGTAATGGACATTTTATGTATTCCAGTTTTTATAAGTGAAAAACAACATATAACAGTAAAAAAACGTAAATTGACATAACCAGAATTCCCTCTGTTAAATTTCACATTTGATGTTTTTTGTTGAAATAACTATGTTTCTCTTACCAGTTATGTATCAGTTAATGAAATATGGTTTTTAAATGCAAATTTAAGTTAAATCCGTAAAACCTAAAATGTTGCTACTGTATTTTTTACGGTAAAATGCAACCACAGCTGCCAGTTTTTTACCGTAAATTTTACAGATTTTTTTTACAATGTGGATGTTATAATTGGTATCTTCTTAGCACATCTGAGCACAGTTTGAGATATTGTTGAAATCTCTTTTGAAGCTACACATTTGAGATTACTAGGGATACACTGATATTGAAATTGTGGCTGCGATAAGCCCATAATAAAAATGAAAATGTGATACTACTTTTTCTAAATAAATAACTATTACCGTTAAAAATTTGGGGTCAGTAAAAATAAGTAAATAAACAATACTTTGGCATTAAATTAATCAAAAGTGTCAATAAAGCCATTTATAATGTTACAAAAGATTTCAATTTCAAAATGAATGCCATTCTTTTGAACTTTCTATTCATCAAAGAATCCTGAAAACAATGTATTATGGTTTTGTTTTCAACACTGATAACAAGAAATGTTTCCTTAGCAGCAAATCAGCATATTAGAGTGATTTCTAAAGGATCATGTGACACTGAAGACTGGAGTAATGATGCTGAAAATTCAGCTTCAATATCACAGGAATAAATTATACTTTAAAATATATTCAAATAGAAAACAGTTATTTTAAATTGCAATCATATTTCACAATATTACTGTTTTTACTGTATTTTGATCAAACAAATGCAGCCTTGGTGTGCAAAAGAGAGTTTAAAAATGACTTACTGACTTCTAAATGGTATTTGCTAAAAGTTACATTTATTATTGTTATTAAAATATGAATCTTTTAAAGATTAACTTTAAGTGAGCATTAAATGATGTCAAGGAATCTAAATGTTTAAAATATTATCTATTTAATTAGCTGCAATTTCAATAATTTCTTAAAGTGAAAAAAAAAAAAACATGGATAAGTTCTAGAAATGTGAAGGCTGGTTTATATATCACTTTCATCAATGGTATACTTGTATTATTAGTCTAAGAACACTCTGAAAGGAAAGAGCAGAGGGAAAAGGGAGGAGTGCTGGAGAAGAGTGAGACAAGGACGTAAACATGGTGACACAGCACTGTCGAAGGAGGGAAGAGAGCAAGCGAGCAAGAAGACAGCATGACAGCTTCTTTTAAAGCAGTGCCCATCAGGACAGTTTTCCTGCATCTGCATGCCACCTCACAACAAGCAGCTTTGCCGTCTGAAGCCTCGGATTCGAGAGCAGACGAGTCAAGGGCATTCCCTGTCACTAGTTGCGAAGGCGTTTTGTATTAGCTTATTCAGCGCAAGTGTGTTTGTGTGTGTGCAAGTGCCTCCATATCACTTTGTAGGTTATACACGAACATATCAATTTTAAGTGTTTATGCTACAATCCCAGAGGAAATTTGAATTGCTCAACGGCTGCTATTTCACAGCTCAGGAGCGGTTTCATTTATGTCGCCTCCACCTCAGATGTTTCTCCTAAAATATTTTACACAAATTAATTATAATTATTTATATAAAAAAGGACAGAGCTATAAAATGATTGTGAATAATACCACAGATCTGATCGTTTGGTCCTGGAAGAATGTGATCAGAGATATTTGAAATCTTATTGATTTCATTCACTGTAAAAAATGATTGTGATTTTAACGGTAAAAGACTGTAAAAATGCTACAGTAAAAACCTATTAATTGGTTAACGGTAAGGTCCCCTACTATATACCGTGAAAAACTGTAATGGACATTTTATGTATTCCAGTTTTTATAAGTGAAAAACAACATATAACAGTAAAAAAACGTAAATTGACATAACCAGAATTCCCTCTGTTAAATTTCACATTTGATGTTTTTTGTTGAAATAACTATGTTTCTCTTACCAGTTATGTATCAGTTAATGAAATATGGTTTTTAAATGCAAATTTAAGTTAAATCCGTAAAACCTAAAATGTTGCTACTGTATTTTTTACGGTAAAATGCAACCACAGCTGCCAGTTTTTTACCGTAAATTTTACAGATTTTTTTTACAATGTGGATGTTATAATTGGTATCTTCTTAGCACATCTGAGCACAGTTTGAGATATTGTTGAAATCTCTTTTGAAGCTACACATTTGAGATTACTAGGGATACACTGATATTGAAATTGTGGCTGCGATAAGCCCATAATAAAAATGAAAATGTGATACTACTTTTCTAAATAAATAACTATTACCGTTAAAAATTTGGGGTCAGTAAAAATAAGTAAATAAACAATACTTTGGCATTAAATTAATCAAAAGTGTCAATAAAGCCATTTATAATGTTACAAAAGATTTCAATTTCAAAATGAATGCCATTCTTTTGAACTTTCTATTCATCAAAGAATCCTGAAAACAATGTATTATGGTTTTGTTTTCAACACTGATAACAAGAAATGTTTCCTTAGCAGCAAATCAGCATATTAGAGTGATTTCTAAAGGATCATGTGACACTGAAGACTGGAGTAATGATGCTGAAAATTCAGCTTCAATATCACAGGAATAAATTATACTTTAAAATATATTCAAATAGAAAACAGTTATTTTAAATTGCAATCATATTTCACAATATTACTGTTTTTACTGTATTTTGATCAAACAAATGCAGCCTTGGTGTGCAAAAGAGAGTTTAAAAATGACTTACTGACTTCTAAATGGTATTTGCTAAAAGTTACATTTATTATTGTTATTAAAATATGAATCTTTTAAAGATTAACTTTAAGTGAGCATTAAATGATGTCAAGGAATCTAAATGTTTAAAATATTATCTATTTAATTAGCTGCAATTTCAATAATTTCTTAAAGTGAAAAAAAAAAAAACATGGATAAGTTCTAGAAATGTGAAGGCATTTTGTTAACCACAATAAATGCTGATGACTAAATAAATGTTGCTAGTTAAGCCAGATAGGAAACTGGGTCAGGAACGCCAGCTCACCAACATCCAAAATGTAACATGTGGATGACAATTTCAGATTTAAAAAAAAATGACACAAGAAGAAAATAACACTTCTGTCAGTTAATCAGACACTTGTTATCCATTACTGACAATAATCTCAAATTTATCAGTCTATCACTACATAATACACTGTAAGAAGGTTACAAGGCACAAATGCATTTAAATGCGAAGCGCAGAGAGATATAGCACATAAAAGAGAGCGAAAGCGGCACCAAAAACAAATCAATATTGCATGTTGTTTTCACCGCTTATCAGCTCTCTGCAAGAAGGTTTATTGTGTCTCGACATCAGCGGCGGCCATCGGAGGACCATCTGAATCACAGCCTCCGACGCTCCTGAATGGAACGGCCAGGATGCCCATACATGGGCGTAACGTGTTCACATGACATCAGAACGAACTCTCCTCAACTAGTTTCAACTTATTACCTTCAGTGGGAAAAGAACAGCTGTTTCCATGGCAACAGCAGAACGAGAGGGAGGTAATGACATGGAGTGTGTGTGTGTGTGTGGTTATAGATGCAGACATACTGTTTTCCTCTGTAAACTTCCTGATTACAGGATGTTGTTTTGGCCCTTGAGAGGAAAGACGGGGGTATATTTTTCTCGTCGCTAGCGTGCGAATGATCACGTAACAATGTGTAAGGTCTCAAAAGGCAAGGAAGTGAGCACACAATGGCGAAAAACTACATCGCAAAGTCCCTGGGGCGACACGAGCCGCCCTTGTGCTTGTCACAGGTTTATCTTTAGCTGGTCTCCACTGTATAATGGCAAGGTTTGGTCGCCACTCCATGGAAACTGTTGTCACGGCCTTTCTAATTGGCCGGTTGTTTGCACTAGCGGCTCCTCCTTCATTGAAGGAGCTCTGGCAGCTGTCATTCACAGGAGCTGCTACATGCAGGAAGTGTGAGTGACGGAGCTGGGGAAAATGTCTCTCTGTTTCTCGCTCTTGCTCTCCCTCCCTCTGGGTCTCGGTGAAATGAGTGTGCGAGTGTTGTGGGGTGGCAGGCTTGTTGAGGCCGCATGTAAGACTGCAGCCTGAAAACAGCGGTGGCAAGCGACAGGGTTGTCACAGCAACAGCCGACCTCCTTCAACTCTGCGGTGTGTAGCTGCCTTCTGATTCACAGGGGCCCTACACAGTGTACACTGCTCCTATTGATTTCATTCACTGTAAAAATGATTGTGATTTTAACGGTAAAAGACTGTAAAAATGCTACAGTAAAACCTATTAATTGGTTAACGGTAAGGTCCCCTACTATATACCGTGAAAAACTGTAATGGACATTTTATGTATTCCAGTTTTTATAAGTGAAAAACAACATATAACAGTAAAAACGTAAATTGACATAACCAGAATTCCTCTGTTAAATTTCACATTTGATGTTTTTGTTGAAATAACTATGTTTCTCTTACCAGTTATGTATCAGTTAATGAAATATGGTTTTAAATGCAAATTTAAGTTAAATCCGTAAAACCTAAAATGTTGCTACTGTATTTTTACGGTAAAATGCAACCACAGCTGCCAGTTTTTACCGTAAATTTTACAGATTTTTTACAATGTGGATGTTATAATTGGTATCTTCTTAGCACATCTGAGCACAGTTTGAGATATTGTTGAAATCTCTTTTGAAGCTACACATTTGAGATTACTAGGGATACACTGATATTGAAATTGTGGCTGCGATAAGCCCATAATAAAAATGAAAATGTGATACTACTTTTCTAAATAAATAACTATTACCGTTAAAAATTTGGGGTCAGTAAAAATAAGTAAATAAACAATACTTTGGCATTAAATTAATCAAAAGTGTCAATAAAGCCATTTATAATGTTACAAAAGATTTCAATTTCAAAATGAATGCCATTCTTTTGAACTTTCTATTCATCAAAGAATCCTGAAAACAATGTATTATGGTTTTGTTTTCAACACTGATAACAAGAAATGTTTCCTTAGCAGCAAATCAGCATATTAGAGTGATTTCTAAAGGATCATGTGACACTGAAGACTGGAGTAATGATGCTGAAAATTCAGCTTCAATATCACAGGAATAAATTATACTTTAAAATATATTCAAATAGAAAACAGTTATTTTAAATTGCAATCATATTTCACAATATTACTGTTTTTACTGTATTTTGATCAAACAAATGCAGCCTTGGTGTGCAAAAGAGAGAGTTTAAAAATGACTTACTGACTTCTAAATGGTATTTGCTAAAAGTTACATTTATTATTGTTATTAAAATATGAATCTTTTAAAGATTAACTTTAAGTGAGCATTAAATGATGTCAAGGAATCTAAATGTTTAAAATATTATCTATTTAATTAGCTGCAATTTCAATAATTTCTTAAAGTGAAAAAAAAAAAAAACATGGATAAGTTCTAGAAATGTGAAGGCATTTTGTTAACCACAATAAATGCTGATGACTAAATAAATGTTGCTAGTTAAGCCAGATAGGAAACTGGGTCAGGAACGCCAGCTCACCAACATCCAAAATGTAACATGTGGATGACAATTTCAGATTTAAAAAAAAATGACACAAGAAGAAAATAACACTTCTGTCAGTTAATCAGACACTTGTTATCCATTACTGACAATAATCTCAAATTTATCAGTCTATCACTACATAATACACTGTAAGAAGGTTACAAGGCACAAATGCATTTAAATGCGAGCGCAGAGAGATATAGCACATAAAGAGAGCGGCGGCACCAAAAACAAATCAATATTGCATGTTGTTTTCACCGCTTATCAGCTCTCTGCAAGAAGGTTTATTGTGTCTCGACATCAGCGGCGGCCATCGGAGGACCATCTGAATCACAGCCTCCGACGCTCCTGAATGGAACGGCCAGGATGCCCATACATGGGCGTAACGTGTTCACATGACATCAGAACGAACTCTCCTCAACTAGTTTCAACTTATTACCTTCAGTGGGAAAAGAACAGCTGTTTCCATGGCAACAGCAGAACGAGAGGGAGGTAATGACATGGAGTGTGTGTGTGTGTGTGGTTATAGATGCAGACATACTGTTTTCCTCTGTAAACTTCCTGATTACAGGATGTTGTTTTGGCCCTTGAGAGGAAAGACGGGGTATATTTTTCTGTCGCTAGCGTGCGAATGATCACGTAACAATGTGTAAGGTCTCAAAAGGCAAGGAAGTGAGCACACAATGGTGAAAAACTACATCGCAAAAAGTCCCTGGGGCGACACGAGCCGCCCTTGTGCTTGTCACAGGTTTATCTTTAGCTGGTCTCCACTGTATAATGGCAAGGTTTGGTCGCCACTCCATGGAAACTGTTGTCACGGCCTTTCTAATTGGCCGGTTGTTTGCACTAGCGGCTCCTCCTTCATTGAAGGAGCTCTGGCAGCTGTCATTCACAGGAGCTGCTACATGCAGGAAGTGTGAGTGACGGAGCTGGGGAAATGTCTCTCTGTTTCTCGCTCTTGCTCTCCCTCCCTCTGGGTCTCGGTGAAATGAGTGTGCGAGTGTTGTGGGGGTGGCAGGCTTGTTGAGGCCGCATGTAAGACTGCAGCCTGAAAACAGCGGTGGCAAGCGACAGGGTTGTCACAGCAACAGCCGACCTCCTTCAACTCTGCGGTGTGTAGCTGCCTTCTGATTCACAGGGGCCCTACACAGTGTACACTGCTCCCTGTGCACTGAGAAGGGGATATGTGTAGAAGTTCAATGGCAATGTCATCAAACTTGAGTAAACATTTGACTTCAGCAGAAATTGGGGTTGAGTATGATGCCAGATATATATATATATGAAAAGTTCATTTGCAAAAACAGATATCATTGTGCATTCCAATTAATCTCAATCAAACTGCATTTGGGTTATTTTGATTAGGTAAAAAAAAAAAACAGCTAACTAACACAATAAAACAATAAAAACATGATAACATAATAAAAAACATGATTTTTGAAAACTGATCTGTTTTTGCAAATAAACTCTTCATATACACTCATATAAAAATAAAAAGTATTAAATTATAAAAATTGTTTTTAAATTACATACAAATAATAATTTCTTTAGCATTAGCATATTCAATATAATATTCCTCATTATTTTATATTATATCAACATATGGAATACATACAATAATTTGGCATACCACAAACCCCTAAATTTAAAGCCTTAAATTGTTTCTCGTCAAAATTTTAAAAATATATATATATATATATTAATATAGTTTATTTACATTAACATATTCAATATATTTATGTATGTAAAAATTACATTAAAAATAAATTGTCAATTTGAGATAGATAGGTTGATAAATACTGTATACATATATAGATATTTATATGAAATTGACAATTCATTTTTATGCAATTTGATTATATAAAATGAATGCCCTATATAATTTATTTACATTACAATATTCAATATAATATTTTCAATTATTTATATCTTATATACACAATATATAAAACAATAATTTGGCATACCCAATATATAAATATCTACAGTGTATATATATTATTATTATTATTTTTCAGAAGTTATTAATAATT
This sequence comes from Onychostoma macrolepis, assembly GCF_012432095.1. Lineage (NCBI taxonomy): Eukaryota > Metazoa > Chordata > Actinopteri > Cypriniformes > Cyprinidae > Onychostoma > Onychostoma macrolepis. Next base: position 9,635,507 of record NC_081179.1, on the reverse strand, counting down.
CTGCATAATCTAAACTCCTACATTTAGACCGTCTAAATCGAACTTGTTTTTCAAATCACATAACAAATTCAATTTTAAAAAGTTTACTTACATTACGACATTCAGTATTTATATATGGTACAAAATTATTTACTCAAAACTCGACTCTCACATTTTTTCACTCAACATGGCTGAATATCCCATGAAGTCAACTTCAGAGACACTATCAGGCAATTGGAACACATCCAGTATATCTGTGCATACGTGCGTGTCTGATTTTATTTTTGGGACTCTGTGTCTTCCTTTTGTGTCAGTAAGATGCTGCGCATGTGTATGTGCATCTGTGTCTTTGCATAAATGTATTACACCCTGAGCTAGAGAGAGAGAGAGAGAGAGAGAGACCAGTGAGGCAAAGAAAAGCAGAAATAATTTGAGAGAGTGACCTATATTTCTTGAATCCTGCTGCCAGACAGATCAGCACAGATGTTCCACAATCCCAACATTCCTAAAAGACTTGCCACTAAAACCAGCATCGTAACACTCTGTTTTGCTTGTAATTAATGCAAAATGTAGATGCTGACTTAAAATGTCATCTTAAAGACTTCCATTGTGATATGAGGGCTGCTTTAAAAGCTGCAAACATGCATCAGCGAAGGCCAAGTGAATGATTACTCAGTTTTCTAATGGGTGAGCAATAATAATTAAACAGAGCACTTTTAGCAGAGCGATTACTGTTGCTTTTAATCTGCTTGCGTGCAGCAAACAGGTGAGTTGACCAGCCTTCAACACAAACGCTACAGCTTTAACGTGAATGGACCATCTTTGAAATAAGCAAACTAGCTACAGTATGTGAAGACTGCCATGACAGCACAGAATGGAATTCATAATTTCGACAAAAAGATCAGCAAGGAATACCACTTTCTAATTGGAAATTAAACACTGCTACTCACACAATGAGCCTACAATTATTCTGAACAACTTCCTCTCAATAAACAACTATCAATGAGTCAACTTTAAATCACCAGTGCTTACTCTTTAAATAAAGGCAATTATTGATGATTAGTGGTGCTTGCTAAGAAAAACATCACTACTACGATTGCTCATCCTTATTTTCCAGCCCAGAACTCATCCCACACATTTGTGTTGTGAACATGAATGACATCTCAAGTCGTGAGGCTTGTTGAGGAGAGGTGTGCTGCTTTTCTAAGAAATCATATTCTCCTGGCAGGCAATAAAAAATCATGTATCATGGGATCAGAATATCAAATGAACTTGAGGACATAATAACATCCTAGCAATGCCCTAGCAACCACCTAGAACACATTAGCAACCATTTAGAACATCCTAGCAACAACCTATATAAAATATATTTTCCTAAATATTAACAATCAAATTATTAAATTACTTATTGTATATTGAAAATATAATGAATAATATAATGTGTTAATATACTGAACAATACTATTTAATTGGAATTGCTGCTTCTCGTATATTGAAAAATGTGACAATATATTTATGTATCGTAATATGTAATTTTATATTCAATAATATCCTTCATATATAGATATACATGTAATAAAATATGGTCCTATGTGTGTGTAAATATATTTGAACATATATATTCACATTTATATGGCAACATGTATGTACAATATACAGTGGTATGAAAAACTGTTGGACCCCTTCCTGATTTTTAAATTCTTTGCATATTTGTCACACTTAAAAGATTCAGATCATCAAACAAATTTTAATATTACACAAAGATAATGCAAGTAAATACAAAATGCAGTTTTGAAATGATGATTTAATTTATTAAGGGAAAAAAGCTGTCCAAACCTACCTGGCCCTACGTGAAAAAGTGCTTGCCCCCTCCTATTAAATCATGAAAGAACTGTGATTAACCACATTATTTTAGAAAGCTGAGTTAAATTTCACTAGCCAAACCCAGGCCTGATTACTGCCAGACCTGTTGAATCAAGAAATCACTTAAATAGAACCTGTTTGACAAAGTGAAGCATGCTTAAAGAGCAACACATCATTCTGCGATCTTAAGAAATTCATAAACAGATGAGAAACAAAATAGTTTACATGTATCAGTCTGGAAAGGGTTATAAAGCCATTTCTAAGGCTTTGGGACTCCAGCGAACCACGGTCAGAGCCATTTTCCACAAATGGAGAAAACTTGGAACCTTGTGACTTGTGAAAAACTTGTGAACCTTCCCAGGAGTGGCCGGCCTACCAACATTACTCCAAGAGCACAATGACGACTCATCCAGGAGGTCATAAAAGAACCCAGAACAACATCTAAAGAACTGCCTCAATTAAGGTCAGTGTTCATGATTCAACAATAAGAAAGAGACTGGGCAAAAACAGCATCCATGAGAGAGTTCCAAGGCAAAAGCCACTGCTGACCAAAAAGAACACAAAGGCTCGTCTCACATTTGCCAAAAAATATCTTGATTATCCCCAAGACTTTTGGGCAAATATTCTGTGGATTGATGCGACAAAAGTTGAACTTTTTGGAAGGTGTGTGTCCCGTTACATCTGGCATAAAACCAACACAGCATTTCATAGAAAGAACATCATACCAACAGTCAAACATGGTGGTGGTAGTGTGATGGTCTGAGGCTGCTTTGCAGCTTCAGAACCTGGATGACTTGCCATAATTGATGGAACCATGAATTCTGCTCTCTATCAGAAAATCCTGAAGGAGAATGTCCGGCAGTCAGTTTGTGACCTCAAGCTCAAGCGCACTTGGGTTATGCAGCAGGACAATGATCCCAAACACAGCAGCAAGTCCACCTCTGAATGTCTCAAGAAAAACAAAATTAAGGTTTTGGAGAGGCCAAGTCAAAGTCTGGACTTAAATCCAATTGAAATGCTGTGGCATGACCTTAAACAGTCCATTCATGCTCGAAAACCCTCCAATGTGGCTGAATTAAAACAATTCTGCAAAGAAGAGTGGGCCAAAATTCCTCCACAGCGATGTGAAAGACTCATTGCCAGTTATCGCAAACGCTTGATTGCAGTTGTTGCTGCAAAGGGTGGCACAACCAGTTATTAGGTTTAGGGGGCAAGCACTTTTTCACACAGGGCCGTGTGGGTTTGGATTTTGTTTTCCCTTTATAATAAAAAACTTCATTTAAAAACTGCATGTTGTGTTTACTTGTGTTATCTTTGATTAATACTAAATTAGTTTGATGATCTGAAACATTAAAGCATGCCAAACATGCAAAAAAAAATTAAAATCAGGAAGGGGGCCAACACTTTTTCACACCACTGTATGTACTCAGTTTGAGGAAAATATATATTGTGATATATTTCCATGTATTTTTATTTACATAAAGTACTCAGTCAATTAAGTTGTAAATGTCAAATCTCATGTTGCCATGACTTTACCAAGACATCCAATTGTCCAAAAATCCTAAATTTGTAATATTTTTTTCAGTAAAGTTTTCAGCTATTGTACTAATACAATCACACATATTTTCATATATCAAATGTGTAATGTGAGATAAAATGAGTTCAGTTTTATGTAAAACCATTAAATTAATTGTTTTAATAAAGCTATTACATGTAAAAATATAGCGCAATTTTTGTCTTCATTGCTACAGTACATATGTAGGCTATTTTTATATCTATCAATATATAGTTATATATGGACAATGAACATATTGCAGTATATTGAAAAATGTAAGCACTAGTTTCCGATATATAGAAATATATATTGCATTATATTTTTTCAGTATATTTACAGTTTATTTTGTAAGGGTAGCTACCACCCAGAATGCATTAGAAACCATTCAGAAAATTATAGACAGTGTGGCAGTGAGTTTTGCACAACTATAACATTGTTTCACTGATTTTATCTATTTTCCATTTAAAGTCAGAATTAAACCCTAACCTAAATCTATTTGTAAGAAAAATGACTACTCTAATTATTTAGTCTGCACAAATATCTTTCTTACAATCGATTGCATGCTTGCATTAAGATCTGGCTCCATCCAATCAACAACCAGTGGATTGAACCCAGTCCCTTCCCAATATGTTTGTTCATTTTTTGGTAATCCATTCACTTGGATGTACATAACAATATAGAATTCTAACAATAATAAAATTTAATGAATAGAAAGAAAGAAAGATGACTCCACCTCACCAAAGATGGTCAATGGTAATGCAGTTACTGTAAATATCATAAAGTTTGACACAGGAGATAAATTAATAAAGTAGGTAGGCTTAAAATTCTCTACAATGTGTTGCAAGTAGGCCAGCCACTCGTGTAAACAAAACTTCTGTTTGCCTAGTGAGAATAAACAGAATTTACTTGTAAGACACTGATTGAATCCAGGCTCATTCATGCCTTGCAGAGCCTGTAGGGGGTTGATAGCTCTACAGATGATATAAGCTTACTGCTTATCAAATCTATACAGTTAAACTTTTTTTCCTGAAATAGTCCAACAACAAAACTGTAAACCATAAATGCAGTCGATTATTAAAGGTGAGGTTTCTGTGCCACTGGTTGAAACGAACTGCAAAAATAATGAGTGTCAAACATGTTTCCTGAACACTCACTCCATCTGCCATTGGCAAGCCAAACAGATTGGTTGAGCTAATGTTTCTGCTTCTAGCTAGGATGCTCAAACCAACAGATTACTGTCTTAAAGGACTGATATCGAATAAATATGTACCTTTTGAGTATGGTTGTGAAGCCATTTTATTACAAAATAGAGTAAAAAAAAAGAATGAATGTTTTTTAACAAATCTGTTGTTATCAAATCCAATTGTTACAGTACAGTATATGACTTATTTTCTTCTAGAACACAAAAAAGATATTTTGAAAAATGATTTTGTTTTTGACACTCTATGACCAGAAAACTCTAATCATTTTCAAAATATCTACTTTTGTGTTATACAGACGAAAGAAATGCATACAGGTTTGGAACAACACAAGGGTGAGTAAAAGATTACTATCTCTTTAAAAGAGGAAAATAAAATTGCAGAGTAAATGTATTCACATTTATGCAGCTTTAAATTATAGATAAACTGGGCTGATATGAGTGGGTATGTTTAAGTCAGCATTTCAGATGAGTCATTCCCATTTCATTAAGTGTTTGACATGAAAATATGCCTATTTACTAAGTCTTACTTTCAAAGACAGGGGAACAGGCAGTACTTTTCCAAGAACCATTTCCCCTCATGATCCCTGAGCCCCACCCTTCAGAAAGGCACCTGACCTCTCTTGTGTTCACTGTGACATTCATTAACTCACAGTAGCAACCTGGCAACCTGTGGGTGATCACTGTTTAGAAGCCAAATCACACACCATGACATTCAAGGCTGAACGCCTCACCTGTTAACATGAACTACGCTCCCTGAAAATGAGGGATGCCTCATTTGGTGTCAGTGAAATAACCTTTAAGGGAAAACGGAGTCAAATTGTTTACATCTGGCAGGTTTTCTCTGGAGGCCACATTTGGGGCTTGCTTAACGAGCACCGAGAGACTGAGGCTGGAAGGCATCACAGCGCTGCGGCTCAGGCCTTGACAAGCCTAGTGGTGTTTCAGTTGTGAATGAATCGTTCTTGTTCACTTCTATGTGCTGACTCATATTTCTGTCTCTTCCTTTAGAGGCAAGTGACTGTCTGAGAGGACTGATATAGCAAGAATAGCTTTCCAGTACTGGTTGTGATGGACCATTTTATTGGTTGAAAAACTACTGTACAAATTACTAAATGAGGCTGATCAACACTCCAAGCAACAAAGAATGAGACATTTCAATTTGAATGAACTCAATGGGTTGTAAAAGATATACTGGGCATCTATTATGTTTATTTACGCTGATAAACTAAGTGTTGTTTGCTTAAATTGTCAACGGAGTTAATGTCGATTTCACTGAGAAGAAAAAGGTGCGAATGACCTATGAATATGTTGACTTATTATTAGAAAATAATGTACTTAATGCAACTCTTTAGGAGGTCAAAATGAACGTTTTTAACAAATCGGTTCAATAACTGATTCAGTGACTTGCTCGCACACACACACACACACACACAATAAACTTGATGGTCGCCACCTGCGGAAAAAGTCGCTAAACAAACCAGCAAACAAATCTTTTGAGTGAAGCGATTCAAAAGATTCGAGTCACTGTAATGAAACAAAATCCCTGCCACTAAAACCCAGTCACAGAGACATATTGTGGTTCGAGCTAAGCGGATGATAACCATTGAGTCCCCCTCCCTTTGTAATCACAGGCTAATTGTCCCAGTAAGATTTGGCAACCTGGCTTATTAACGTCGATTCGCGCCAGTCGAGTCCAGCCGTTGGTCAGACGGGTCTCGTGCGCATTCCCCCTCCCGCTGGCGCGAAAACTGGAGCAGCAGCGTGCCCTCAAGTGATATTCCGTACTACATGTGGTGGCATCGATGTAGCTTTCTGCCACTGCGCCCTGTTTATGCGGAGTTTGAGTTATCACTTACCGCTATGGGCGCTAAACCATCGGGGCGCGATGTGCAGGGGCAAAGTGTCTGCCAACGACGCCCGGGATCCCAGGTAAAGCATACCGTCCGTGTGGTGCCCGCCGCCCGTTTCTTGGTATCCATTCCCGTTATGAGCGGGATCCGAGCCAGACCCCCCTCCGGCTCTGTCCGAGTCTGTTCCTCTGGGGGTGTAAAACCCGAAGGGCACCGTGGCGCTGTGATCTATGCCCATCCCCGCCACGGAGCTCACCGAGCGGCTGCGCAGTCCCATCGTGCCACCTGGCCGGTAGTGTCCGAAGTGGGCCGAGGGTGGCACCGCGCTGTCATCCGTCGAGACACCGGGAAAAGCTCCCCGGGGCCGCCCCGCCGTGCTCTGCTTGCCCCCCATCCAAAAGTATCCGCTAAAAATGGGTGGGGGTGTCGCGGAAAGGGTGTCACGGATCGCCCTGCGGCGCTTCTCGAGCCTCCTTCAAACAAGCGACCAAATCAAGCGCTAAAATCCGCGGTTGTCAAGTCTGACTAAAACAGCTGTGTCTCGCAGACGCAACAGCCCATTTTCCTGGTCGAATCATGGACCTAAAGTCTCAATAATCACCTTAGGGAACAAGGGGGTGATAATAAAGCCGTTCGCGCGAGCAAAAACGCAACACGTTCTCCGCTTATAAGCAACTGACAGGACAGCCTGCCCAAAATCACCAGGCGCAACAACACATCCGCAGTACTTTGAATGCAAAAGCTCTCTCTTATTCAGAGAGGACTGACTCAAAATACACCAGCCATGATGCCCGTCCAGTGTACACGTCCAGAGGTCCGCTCGTCCTCCCTCCGTCTGCCTGGAGATCGGTTCAGCGTGTGCCGCTGCGCCGCCGCCGCCGCCGCTGCTGCTGCTGGGAGACAATAGAGGCGGTTACTGCGCATACGCGGATTAACAGTGGCGAGATGTGTTGTAAACGCGAGCATGGATTTACAATATCTAGCCCAAACGATCAATTATTAAGAAGTGTCCTTTCTTTTTTTCCACGCAGACAACGTCTCGCCTCCAACAGCCGCTTGGTGATCTGGTGTTAAAGAGATGTGACCCACTAACGTTGCCATAATGAAGTTAACACAGAGGCGGCAGACATGATTTAATTTTGGTACTCTTCATGTTTTCATTTGCAACCATTCAGTAGGAGGCCTAATAAATGCTTGAGTTGCTATCTAGAGGAAAATGATAGTCTTTCATCTCCATAATGGGGCCAAAAATGCCAGTGTTTATAGGTGAGCAAGCCATATGGGCATTTGAGAGTTACTGACAGAAAGAAAACCATGAGTTAGTTTAAAGATCACAAACTGTTATGTGCATAATTTCCTCTGTCAGTTTGCAGTTTCAAAGTACTTTACTGCATGGCTATTTTAGTATGTTGACAAATCATTAATACACACACACACACACACACACACACACACAATAATAAACAGGAAAAGTAAAATAGTAAGAAAGTTGGAAAACAAATTATATGTGAGTGTGTGTGTGTGTGTATATATATATATATATATATATATATATATATATATATATATATATATACACACACACACACAAATAAGGCATGCTGATAGATAAGTGCAATATAGAATCAAATAATATGCAATACAATCAAATAAACTTTCAGTAAGCCAACATCTTTCTCTGCTGTATTTCTACTCATCGCTTGCAGTAAATCAATATATTATGCTTATTAATATTTCTGCATTCATAAATTATGTATGGACCACATCACTAATATCATAGTGTGCATTGCATAAAACCTACTTAAATCTTTTAGAGACACCATCTTGTAACCAGGAAGAACCATAACAACCATGGAGATGTAAATTATTACATTTGTTCCCCTGAGGCTTTTTAAAATTAGCATAAAGTAGCCTACATGATTATTATATTATTTCCTACTGCCTGCCTATCTCACAATACAACAACGTTTTATTCAAAGTAGTCTAATGTGTTCAGGGCATTGAGCAATGTCACACTGAGGACCATTTTGAGAATACGAGCACAATAAATAAAACCATAATTTATGTCCATAAAGAGATGAAATAAAACAGTGCAGAGTCTGTTCTGTAAATTTGACTGTGACCTTTATAACTGCAATACTGTCTTTTCTCTTTAAAAGAAGACAGTGACCTGGTATCGCCTCTTCATGAACTTATTTTTCATATATTTGTGCCGTAAATCAAAGTGGATTTGAATATATAATGGCATTTGTATGAAGATGAAAAGCACAAAATTGTGTGGCAGTCCAGTTAGAGATGATATATATTACCCGAGACCTTTAGACAGAATTATTCAAGAACAGAAACTGACTTGCAGTAGCAAGGAGTTTTAAAAGTGTCTGCTTATAATGTGTTGTAAACAACTTTTGAATTTACAGCATACTAATAAGATGTTTATATTATAAGTTTCTTTAATGACAGGCCACTGGCAAACTATTGTTATGTTTAGATGAGACTATTCTTGTAATGAAATCCATTTCTGTCACACAGTAATCACTGCAATTACAGACTGTTTCGTGGGTAAATTAGGAAATAGCGACATCTGATGGTAAAAGTGATAAATACACACGAAAGATTTATTGAACAGTATAAATAAATTTTATCTGCACAAACACAATGCAGAAAGTAGTATCAATTATCTTAAATAATATTAAATATCTTAATATAAATACTTTTTCCTTATTTTTGTATTTTTTTTTTCTAAAAAGAACGTTGCTGATTAAAACGATTTTAACATGTTCTAATAAAATAAGTACAGCAGCCAACCAAACTACTGTTTTTTGTTTTTATCGTTTTTTTAATGACCTAGTTTTTCCTCGTTAGCATGTTTTAAAGTACAAGTGTGCTGTAAATCAAAGAGGATTTGAGACGCTGTCTGTCTTCATCGCTCTGTTATCGACTGCTCGCGCCTGTTCGATGCTCTTCGTGCTCGATGCTCTATTACTTCTCATTTGAAGTTGCGCGCCAAATGCTGCTTTGTCAGTGTTGTTGTTTTGACATGTTCCTCTTTATTTTTACTGTCTATTAGTTTTGTTTGCTCATTTAGAGTTCACTCGTAAACAATAAAAATGGACTCGCAATCCTACATGCCTGTTCCCCCGGGGATCGGAATGGAGGATAATTTCTTTTCTCTCGATGATATTTTACTTTCTCACGAGCGCCTGCCGTGCAGTACTGAGAGCGCGTTCCGCGACTCGGGTTCCTCGAGAAATAGCGAGACACGCGACATACCAGAGGTACTCGCATACATTAATGTTTGTTTTAAAACGGTTATAAAAGGATTTAATACCTTTTGGTGTACAGTGGGTTGAAAGTAAGATGGTTTGTTAAATGAAGGTATTAGGCTATTAAAGGTTATTGTTGAAGACTGACAGATCTTCAACATCACATGTTAAGTCCTAATCTATGAAAACTATTTTAAAGTTATGACGGTTAAAATGTTAAACCAAAGTGAATATTTTCGTTTAGATTTAAAAACAAAAAATGATCAATTATAGCATAATTTTCTTTAATGACAGGCCACTGGCAAACTATTGTTATGTTTAGATGAGACTATTCTTGTAATGAAATCCATTTCTGTCACACAGTAATCACTGCAATTACAGACTGTTTCGTGGGTAAATTAGGAAATAGCGACATCTGATGGTAAAAGTGATAAATACACACGAAAGATTTATTGAACAGTATAAATACATTTTATCTGCACAAACACAATGCAGAAAGTAGTATCAATTATCTTAAATAATATTAAATATCTTAATATAAATACTTTTTCCTTATTTTTGTATTTTTTTTTTCTAAAAAGAACGTTGCTGATTAAAACGATTTTAACATGTTCTAATAAAATAAGTACAGCAGCCAACCAAACTACTGTTTTTTGTTTTTATCGTTTTTTTAATGACCTAGTTTTTCCTCGTTAGCATGTTTTAAAGTACAAGTGTGCTGTAAATCAAAGAGGATTTGAGACGCTGTCTGTCTTCATCGCTCTGTTATCGACTGCTCGCGCCTGTTCGATGCTCTTCGTGCTCGATGCTCTATTACTTCTCATTTGAAGTTGCGCGCCAAATGCTGCTTTGTCAGTGTTGTTGTTTTGACATGTTCCTCTTTATTTTTACTGTCTATTAGTTTTGTTTGCTCATTTAGAGTTCACTCGTAAACAATAAAAATGGACTCGCAATCCTACATGCCTGTTCCCCCGGGGATCGGAATGGAGGATAATTTCTTTTCTCTCGATGATATTTTACTTTCTCACGAGCGCCTGCCGTGCAGTACTGAGAGCGCGTTCCCGCGACTCGGGTTCCTCGAGAAATCCAGCGAGACACGCGACATACCAGAGGTACTCGCATACATTAATGTTTGTTTTAAAACGGTTATAAAAGGATTTAATACCTTTTGGTGTACAGTGGGTTGAAAGTAAGATGGTTTGTTAAATGAAGGTATTAGGCTATTAAAAGGTTATTGTTGAAGACTGACAGATCTTCAACATCACATGTTAAGTCCTAATCTATGAAAACTATTTTAAAGTTATGACGGTTAAAATGTTAAACCAAAGTGAATATTTTTCGTTTAGATTTAAAAAACAAAAAAAATGATCAATTATAGCATAATTTTCTACACAATTAACAATTTTGCATCACTAAGGTTTTAACAAAAGTTATTGTACTCTTTTACAAGTGAAGAGTATGAAAGATAAATATCTCTTTGTGCATTTTCATTTGGGGCATCATTTGCAACCAAGCTGTAAGTTCCTCAAGATGTGCAAAATTGTGAAAATATCATGTCTGTTTAATGTGCATAAAATGCTAACTATGAAGTTAGCCTTAACAAGACAAAAAGACGAGTTGTTTTATTAGCCAAATGTTAATTTCCATAACTGTCATCTTCACCACAGAATGTTACAAATACAAAGGGCACTGTGGAAATATCTATGACAGAAATTATATTGTTAACACTAATATTAGGAACTGAAAAAGTCTAGTTTGGTGCTGATGTTTGTTGGACTGAGTTGCATGGATAGAAAGTTATTCGCATACTCATTAAATATAAGTAGGGTTGCAAAGGGGATTTCCAAAAATCTCCAGAAGATTCCAAAAATCTTGGAAAGTTTCCACCTTTTTGCAACCCTAAATTTAAGTCCCTGACCACAACATATTTGTTTTAATGTTAACTTCATATGGGAAACAGTTTCTGTCTTTTGGCACATATGTTTTGTATGTGATTGATTTATACTTGTGTTTCAGGGCACAAAGATGGAGATGCCACTGTGGCTGGCCAAGGGCCTGTATGAAAGGAAGAGGCGAGTGCTGTCCGTGGAGCTGCCAAAGGTGTATCGTGAGGGCTGGAGAACAGTGTTCGGGGCAGATCCCACTGTTGTAGACTTGCACAAAATGGGTCCGTATTACTATGGTTTAGGCTCCCAGTTGCTACATTTTGACAGCCCAGAAAACCCAGAGATTGCTAATACCATCCTCCAGGTGAGCATGCCTAGATAGGTAGCCACACAATACACAATTATGGCTGTAAAAAGCATGCAAACTCAAGCTAAATCATATGTAAATGTTAACCTTACAAGATATGATGAGTTGTTTCGTTTACCTTATCCTATTAGTAATGGGTGGTTAGAAGAAAGCTAGTTTGGGGTTATGGTTCACAGCTTCACATGCATAAGTGAGGGATGTGTAATAATTCATCTGCTGTTTCGTACCTCAACCAGTAGAGGGAGCAGTGCGTTTAAAATCATTACTAGTACTGACCAGTTGCTGGGCAAACTGATATGCCAGGTTGAATAGGACATGCAGTTCTGTTGTGTTCAATCAGTGAACACCATTCAAGCTCTATGTTAAGTTCAGGTAAAATTCAGGGCATAATTTAGGGCTTTAAATGTCTGCTGCATAGTTATTATGGCTGGTGCTGTAAATTATTACAATACAAAACAGGTAGCTTTGAACTTTGATCAAGAACATGGCTAAATTCTTCTATTATGTCTATAAAATTGCAAATACAAAATGTTTTTTTGTCTTTTAGTTTTAATCATAAAGTCTACTTATTTTGATCACTTCTACTGCCGTTTTTATTAAAATTTAGGAGTTCTATTTTGCAGCTGAACAGACTTAAATGCTTGTTTTAACTGATAAAACTAGTGAACTATTTTGCATCTGTCTCTGCATCCTATATACAGTATACGTATGCCTCCATAAAATCTATATACTCTCCCTATCTCTCTTATCAGACCTTCATTGGTCGTTTCCGCCGGACCATGGACTCTTCCCAGAATGCTTACAATGAAGACACATCAGCGCTGGTGGAGCGCTTGGACTGCTTAGAGAGGAGCTTGTTTAAAGCAGGCCAGAGTGGACTAAATAGTTTCCAACTGTGGGAAAAGGGCCGGTCCTCTCACCTCACTGCCTCTAGTCTAGTTATCAACTACAGAAAGAGGAAAATTACAGACCTGCAGGCCTGAAAGACAAAAAGATTACAAAGAAGGATTAAGAAGACTTTCCTGTGAGTGTGTGAGAAAGTGGGACACATGCATGTATGTTTGTGGTATTGAATTTGTGAACTTGTGAACTTTTTACTGTAATATTTTTGTGTGTGTATAAACAATATTTGAGTTTGGTATGTGGTCAATAAATGAATTTATTCTATTTTCACTCTTTGTTTCTTCCTTGAAACTTCATAAAGGTCATTAATGCTTTATCTTCACAAATTTGTCTTTCCTAGAGATGTGCTTTTTATAAAGCAATTACAGATTCTTCCATTTATTCATCCTAAAGAGGACTGAACAGGTTTCATCGGTGTTTAAAAAAAAAAAAAGAATTATACCCTGGGGTGTTATGAGTTTGCACGTCATGGATGTCAATAACTAAAACAATTTAACAAAGATTATTTCCAGTGTTCAGACTGAAACATAAATGCTTAACTTTAATGCATTTATGCTGTCATATAAAGAGTGCTGGTTTCTGATAATCCATGAGCTCTTATATTTAGAATATTGGAGGTGACATTTGTATGCGTCATCAGGTTGTTCGTGACTATGTGTGTGTGAGCAAGCCTATTTGCATCAGTCGACACAAGGACAAATCAAATCGCTGCATGTCTCCACACTTCGGTGCTCCTTTTTCTCCCCTCTTAAAACAAACATCTATCCTTCAGATCTTATGTATATTTGAATTAGGAAATCTCTTCTCCATGATCAGATTTCAAATGTCTTCGTCTTCTTCATTTTAATGAGCATGTTTATGAGTCCTAGCTGCTTGTTCATGTGTAAAATGTGGGTCGGCTGATGTGGACGACCTCATCCGTGATTTCGGAATGGAAGTTATTGATATGTCCCTCTGGGATGGTCATATCGACCTTGTTATCTCTCTGCAGCCTTAGCTGAGTTGGATTGGGTAGGGCAGGAGGGATTTATTGACTTTTTGAAAGGTCTAAACTAAAGAAAAGTCACTCATTGCCCTACAGTTCTTTTGAAGTTACATCATTTGGTGGCTTGATTACAAATGGGGCAATGACTTTATTGAATAACCATACATATTCAGACAGTAATATAAAAGTGTGAATGTGTTTCTCTCTCTCTCTCTTTGTTTTTAGGATAGTGTTGGATAGTGGTTGAGGGCTATAGTAACCAGAAGGTTGATTCCGTTCCACAAGGTGAAAGTCATGACTGTTGTGCCCTTGAACAAGGTACTTTGATAGTTGCCCGAGACCTTCTCCCTGGGCTTTTAAGAACCCATTCAGCATACTAGAAACTGCATAGCACTAAAACAATTTGAACAACTTAGAAACCTCATAGCAATGCTACCTATGGGTGGATGCTGCACATTGGTGGTGGTCGAAGAGATTCCCCCATCCATGTAAAGCGCTTCAAGTACCCAGAAAAGCGCTATATAAATATAACGATTTAAGTTAAACGTCATTGTATCTATCATTAAAGATTATTCCCTTCACTACATACAGAGTTAAAAATCTTAGGTTACCGTTCCTTAGCTTCCTAGTGAATGGTGTCAAGTGTTTCACCATGACCCATGCTGGGTCTCCTAGAACACTACCATTTCTTGTTATTGCTCAATGAATCACTCCTGACCTGGATTCACAGTGTGGCTTTTCTGGCATGAGCTAGAGATGTACTACTCCTCTTTAGAGTCATGAACATGGAACTGACCCAACTACTGCCAAATAACCCTGTTAATGTTCTGTTTTTTTGTTAAGAATCCATGACAGTGGCATTTATAGCATACTGATTTACAGTGCATGCAAGATGTTTCTTTAAGTGCAGACACTTAGGCTATAATATTTTATGAGGATGTAGACCAGTGTGCCGTGTTAGAAAACGACAGTTCATTACCAAACCAAGGCTTTCACAGAGACTGTATGCAAGCACAAGGTATCTACAGTAGCACTATCTCTGTAACAGCACTGCATATTTTGAGTAGACTGTGTGCTAGAACATTTTTTTGTGCATTTCATTTGAATAACACACACACACACAGACTGAAAATATTCTGATGTGAACCCAAAAAAGTTAAAACATATTTTAAAAAAGCACTGGCGTCTTTCCACAACCCTTCCTCTCTCAATAGACCTCTAATTCGTTGCAGAATTATTCATGTTTTTAACTGTATGAGAATCCTGCAAATGATTTCAGATCCCATCTGTCCTTAGCTGACTGTGTTGCATCTCTTTTTAACAGAGTTGGAGGAAAAGTATCCACTAGTGTTCCCATGTCTCTCTTTGAGCTTCTATTGGCTTCTCGCCTTAGCCGTTCCAGTGAGCCGATTTTCAGACCTTCTCGTTTGAAAAGAACAGACACGACTCGAAGGCAAAAGAGTGAGAGATGGAGAGAGAAACAGAGGTGTCAGGATTAGCCGTATCTAAGCTAACGCCCCCGCGCTGCTCTTCAGATGTGGCTAATCTCTCCCCGACTGGGTTTGCATTCACTCTGAAACACCGGCTCAAACAAGCCTGTGCACTATAGCAGGTGGGAGGTTGAGAACAGTGTTTTATCCCCCCGCCTTTTAATATTTTTGATGGTGGAACCTGTGGTGGACTTCTACTCTTCTTTGTTTTCCACAAATTTATTTAGGTTAATGGCATATGGAACATTTAATATAGCTTTTATTTGTACCACTTGGTGTTGTTAGCTTATTATTAATAATTACCTTATTTTCAAAACTATTACTCATCAGATCTTTTGTAAACATTACAGGTGCAATAGTATTTACGTATGGTGCACCTTAATTTATACGAACTGAGTGGTCCAACATGCCCAAAGAGTTCTTTTTCAGATTTGTTCAGTTTTTTGACTAGGCATTGCCGCCTTTGCCTTTTAGGACAAAATTCTGCTGATGTTTGATGTCAGAATGGATAGGGTGTTGGAAGACATTGCCCCATCCTTTCTGAGCTACTTGCAATGCCTCATTCGTCTGTTTTGTTTGCAGTATTGCTAACTGCAGAGTGACATGTCTTTTATAAATAGGCTGAGCGAGTGTTGGATGTGCAATAAATGGTGTCTTCTCCTGTGTTTTTATCTCCTGTGTCTTTTTGTCTCACCACCTCTCTCCTCACCTTGTATTCCATTCTCTCTATCAGTGTAAGGCGATGCCAGTTTGATGGACAAGTGCATTCAGGCTGATGAGAAAAAAAACATCCATAAATATCAGAGTCGAGTGACCTGTTCTCCTTCGTTCCTGCTATAATGGAGGGATGAGTCATAGCTCAGCTGTCCATCTCTAGTGTTCTTTTTCTCTTCATACGTCACCACATACAAGAAGCATTGTGTTTCAGACAGAATCCAATTTGTACTTAAGCATGTACAGAGACAATTTATGTGCTGAAACACCTTAGCAACTGCCTAGCAACAACCTAGTGATTTTTCCATGGGCAACCACAAACTGTCTTCAAAGAAAGTTGCAATCTTGATGTGTCTTGGGGTTTGGTGTGTCATAGTGGCTGTCACTGTTGTGTCCTTGAACAAGGCCTAAACCCTACAGTAAGTGCATTTCTCATGTTACTTCTTTTTTGTCAGTTATGTAGTATGTCAAATAAAATAAGCATTTTTAAGTTTCAGACAAAATCCATTTCTGGATTCAAGCATGTGCTGAGGCCCAAGTCTACATGGGATTCAACAACAAGGTGTGATTGCTGGCACAGAAAGTATCAGTTCTTAAAAAGCAACTCAAATCACACTCAAAATAAAGTCAATGCAAAAAAACATGCTGTAAATAAAACATTTGGATTCAACAATTGTAGACCTAAATGTAATTCTGAAATCTACACCATATAATCCCAATTTATTTCCATTTATTTTGCAGCCCTATGTGCAAGTGAAAACTACGACAATTGTGATGACCATTGTCTGGATTTGTTGCCTGTCCATTTTCAAGCAAATGATAATAATAAAAAAAAAGACTCCGCTTTGTTCCAGTGCGGATTCTGTCAACTTCTACTGTACGTCACTCTCTAACACTCCTTATTCTGACCATCTATACTCCGGACAAAGATGTACAATATTGACACTGTCCACATTGCAGCGAGCCAGCTGTGTTGCCTCTGTGATAGCACGTGCCTTGGTTATGTCTTGCTAACCAATGAGCACTTTAAGGTTGTCACATTGGCACAGGTACAGACAACCAAACCTCAGATAAACAAGGACTCAAAACGTGCTTAGCCTATCAACTGTGGTCTACTCTGCTGCCAGGTTTCTCCCAATTCACTACTTAAAACCTGGCTAGTGTCCATCTCCTGTTCTAGACCTTTCCAAAAAAGGCGACTGACCTGATTTCTCTTTATCGCATAGCTAATATAGGGACAAATAAGGGTCAATTAGCCTGCAAGATTGTGAGCCAAGAACGTGTGACTGTCTTTATTTTGCAACAAACAATGAAGCAGGGAGGAATGTATACTATACTACACTGCTGTGTACAGTATGTGGTGATAACTAGTCCATAATTCCTAATAAAGCTAAACATTATAATTTGGTACTGGTTTGAACTAGTGTATTAACAAGTTTTAAGTTGAAGAGCAGAAAGCATCCTTCAGCAAAGAATATGTCAGACTGCAGAATAATATGAGTTGAAACATCTCTCATTCAGTCAACTCAACAAGTGTGCTGAAATACTGTAGGTTGGCTTTAACATCTCTCTCAAACAATGACAGAAGCTGCCATGGTTGATTCAATCACCAAATCATATTTCATTTGATTTTATGTTGTTAAAATTTAGGAACAGTAGGAACACTAGTGTGTTGACGTGCTCCCTTTCCCCCTTGACTTTTCAACTGTGCCAACAAGATAATGAGAAAAGTTTATTTAGATTTCTGATTCTGGCTGCATAGTGGGTTATATGGACTTTCCAACAGCAAAAGACCCTCAGAATTGCCAGGGAAAGGTTTTATAGCCATTTCAAAATTGCTGACAATTTCCAACCAGAAGCTACTGGCTGAGTCAGACTAGCCAGTAACATTTCTCTTGGTACAGCATTAAAGAATATTAAAGACAGTGAGACTGTAGGGGGAAACAAGGCATGGTGCAGTTTTTCCATCCTTTGGATGTGTTAATTAGGATATTGATTTACTACGATTCAAGGCTCTTGGCGTCTTGTAAATGACAAGCGATTAGCACACTGTATGTCATCTCCATCAGTATCATCATCATTGTTAATATTACCACCACCCTAAACATTTATTAATTTGTTTTCATCAAAAATATGTAGTCAGGCATGCAGCTTCTTCTGAATTAATTGAAAATTTTTATTGGTGTAGTTACGGTATACACAAACAGGACTGGCTAACTGGACCATGTTAACCAGCCTTGAACCCTAGACTGCCTCAGTACATTTAGACTAAGCCAATTTAGCTATAGAAGATATACAAGCAAAAACTGACTAATTCCAAGAGTTAGGGAGAGGGTGAAATATATGCCTAGTTACAGCTGTTTTTGGTGCAAGAATCCTTGACTAACATTAGAAGTAGTCTTCAGGGAAAAGTGAAAAATGCTATGAAAGAGTACAAAGAAGAAGAAGAAAACTGCTCTGTACCAACATGTGCATGGGCGTATGTGTCTGTGTCCTCGATTGATGCTGTGGATAAATGTGTGGGTTTGTTATAGCAGTGTTTGGGTGGGTATATGAGTATGTACTTATAATCTTGGGTGTAGAGTTTATAGTAAAAACTGACTTGATAAAAGCTCATGCTGCCAAAATTTGTGCTTTCTCCCTGAAGTGTAAGAATTGTTTGTACAGAGCTGTCACTTGTGGTCTAATTGGACAGCCTTTCATTCTAAGCCTCCAGGCTTTTCTCAATATCCCTGTCTCACTATTTCTTTCTCCTTTCTGTCTCCTTGGTTCCTTCCTTCCTTCCTGTCTGCCCTTTGCTATTCTTTCACTCCTCTCCTGTATCGAATTTCTTATCTCTCTGTCTCCTTGTGTGTCCCTCTTCTCTGTCCCTCTCTGTGATTGCTCTTTCTCTCTCCCTCCCTCTGTCTCACTCTCATCTGTTGGTATGGCTCAGGCTGCATCATCCAAGAGGACACGTGTTCTCTGTTTATTACAGAGCAAAAGAAGGGAGGGGAAGAGTGAACGAATGAGGGAGGGTGGAACAGAGGTACAGATATTCACACAGCATAGCCCTCACTGGGTAGAGAGCATCGCTCCGAAAGGCACTCACGAGCAAACAAAAAGAGGCTAAACACATCAGAATCCTTTAAGACAACAACAGAACACAGTCCTTCAGCGAGGTAAGAAATATATCTTTGCTTATTGTGGTCATTTTTGCAATTAGGCACAATTTAGAATGATCATTCAAGAGAACTCTAAGACATCTGTTGTTAGGTCATGTTAAATACTTTGTTGTTTCGGTGCAAGGTGTACTGTATGAAGATACAATCAGATCAAAAAGTGCCCCAACACAGGGCCTTGAGGGACTCCGTCTCAAGAGAATCATTAGAGTCCCTCCTACGAGTATTTCAGCGCTTGTGTCATAAGCTACGCTTTATAGTTCCAGCCTCTGCATTGGCGTGAATGGGAGGTCGACAGGTTAAATTTATTAACCCCGCAAAATAACTGCGTCAGACAGGGAAGCTTTGCCAAAAACAGCAAGCCAGTCGCAGTCCATCCAGACCACCCCTTAAATTCAGGGTAAGTCTACTAACAGGTGTCCTTTCCTGTTCATTGGAGTAATGCTGTCTGCCGTGGTGCTGAGAAGTATTGAGGTCTGTGTAATAACAGATAAGCAGAGCTTTTGTTTTCCTAATCTCAATAACACTTCACAGAATATCAGACGCCAGTGTACCTGGTTGGGTGCCAGCTTGCATAGGAGGCCAGGAGGGCCGTGGAACTTTCCAGGGTGGATAAACTGTGACTTATCATAAGCCTTGACACTTTCAGTTTTAAAGGGGTGATGGATGATGTTGTTGGCATGTGCCTTAAGATGAAAATATTTATGTTGAGTTTAAAATAAAACAGTTTTTTGCTACAGCTAAAGGCAACTGCCACACCTTTGTCACAGTTGATTGACAACATGGCGTGTAGCTGAAATACATTGGTTTGTGGAAATTCAAGAAGGTACTTCAATTACTAATGTGTGGGATGATTACAGCTGTAAAGATGAATTATAATATGTGGCACGGTTTTGAAAATATGTAATTGAAAATAATGGATATTTTTCATTCAGCCTTGTAAAAAAGATGGCAATACTGATGCAACTTGATGCAAGGCTGATTAATTTTTTTTTTTGCTAAATCTCCCTGCAAGACAACAACGAGATGCCCCCATTTCTACATTATATAACAATGCAACAGACGCCTTGGAAACTTTTCTGTCTCACTCGTACAAACCCATACCGCCTGGAAGCCTTTCCTGTTAGAACTGTTGTACTATTCCTTCACTGAGCATGGAAAAAGATTCTTCAATAAACTGCATGTTAGCTTTACTTTAATAGATACTCCTGGCTTGATATTTATATAAAGAATGTCATTTATAGGGGATTTAGTGAATTGCCTGGAACCTTTTCATAAAAGATCTTCTTGTAAGAGGCATGCCCTGGGACAAGTTTGCATTTTAGTGTACAGAAGCTAAACTCGGAGGGGGCTTCCTCAATATCTTGCCCAGTTTAACGTACTTACTGTGAGAGTTATCTGAATACCGAATATTGTGTATAGCTGAATTACAAATGGATCTTGTTTTGTACTGATAGATGGGGCCTGGATTGTTCTGGAACTTCCCATCCAAGACTAGCTGCACGGTTCCACAGAGCCTGCTGCAGACAATGTACGTAGTTCTGCCTGTAACCGAGGTTGTAGCCTTTCTTTTCCGTTTTTATTAGCATCCATCTCTTCATTTTTTGTTCGTCTCTTTGCTTGTGAAATCCATGGCCCGTTGCTGTGTCTGACCACATAATGATCACACCTTGATTTGTCGACCAATCACTGGGCAATGGCCAAACAAGGTCAAGTGTCAATAACCATCATTACTCTGCTGTAGATCATTATTCATTATTCATCGCCCAATAGCTGTTGATTGTTTCAGCCTTCAGTCTCTGACCAATCTGTTCATATAGGTTTATGTGTTCAAGCTGATTTCATGTAAAAAGATTATTTTATACTTTATTGTAAGTCTCATGTCCACTCTATACAGTAGGAATCTGAATTATGAAGTCTTGAATATCTTTCAATCAGTTGTTGCCTGAGCTACGTGTTTTTTGATACTGAAAATAAATGTTCATATACAAAGATGCATATCAACCTTGATGTCCATTGTTCTGTTTTGGTGGCTTTTTTACTTTGGATTTTTTTCTGTTCAAGAGGGTCCTTCAAAACTTGAATTGCCTTCTGTAGTTCTTGACCTCCAGTGCTCCCAATGCAGCTTATAATCAACTGAGCCATGTGACACCAATTTCATGTTAATGAACTACAATAAATGAAAAATCTCCATGAATAATTTGACTGCACATGAGTGAAGAAAGCTATTATGGACTTGATGGTATTCTGTTCTGACCTAAATAGGTGTGCAGCTGTGAAAGATCGCTTCTTGAAAGCTTTTAGATGCAGGCTATTTATCATAATTGAACCATTAATATTTCAAGGAAACCACACCCCAGGATTGGTTTCCTACTGATCCATACAGTAGAAACCTGTTTTAAGGAAAGGTTTGGCCAGGTTACTGTACTTTTGGCCAAGGTAAAATGGCGTTATTGCGGACCACATACCAACTCACCTTCTGTCAGCCTGGCTTACAGCACTAGGCAGCTTCTGACAAGAGGCAGTGTGAGGGGTTGGAAACATGGTTGATTCTGGTGATACAACACTATCACAGCGTATTTGAAAGCCAGATAGCCATGATTGGTCCTTCAGATGTTACCCAGAATCCCACTGGAGGTGTGAAGTGAGCTCTCTAAGGGGTTGAGATTACAACAAGTTTATGTGAGTTCCACAGCTGCTTTTTATCTCAATTTTAATATAAGACATATTGCAGTGTTTCTCATCTCCAGTACGTGGAACTCACCTCCCAGAATGTTTTGGATGCCTCCATATCTAACACACTAAGAATCTGATGAGCTGAATCAAGTTTTTTATTAATGAGGCATCTAAAACATTCTGGTAGGTGCCGGTGGGTCCTCAGGACTGGAGTTGAGAAACACAGGTCTAATGGACTATGGTGTGCATTGGGCTACATCCACACGAAGCCAGAGATTTCCCTATCCAATCTTTTTCCCCCTCGTCTCAAGAAATATCTGCGTACACACGAAACCACGAAATTGACACAAAACGATGTAGTAAAAATTCCAGACCAGTATGTGGTGCTGTAATTCTGCCACAGAGATACACTAAAAGCAGAGAAGAAGACTTGGACTATGCGCATAAACCTTGCGCACAGTATACAAACGAACATGGAACAATACATTTAATGTTAGTTAATAAAAAGACAATCGTTCAGCGTTTGTTCATGTTGTTGTTGCTGTTAGATGATGTAGCGGCGTCTGTGTAGAGTCAAGACATGGGGTGATTCACAAAATATACGGATTGGCTGTACACATGAAAACGCAGATTTATCCACTCTGGGACCCGGTTTCCAAAAATTGCGGTTTCACTCTCCTAAAACACCAGATCCGTCTGGACGAAACGTCGATACGATACAAAGTTTTTGCGTATACAGCTAAACGTGTCTCCGTATGGACAGGGCCTTAGTGTATAGGCGCTTTTGCATTGGAGAAACCTTTCCATAGTTCCTAGAACTATTGGTGGAAGTTCCCGCTTTTTGCCGTGTTTGCATCACAGGAACTAGGAATGTATTTAGTTCTAGTAACTAAATAGGAAATATAGCTCCAACTTTAGAGTAGGGTCTAAAACAGTCCTATAGGAACTATCAATGACGCAGTGTGTGCTGATTGGCCAAAGGCATATGAAACACTGGCTACCCAACATTTAAATAAAGCCAATTTTAAACATTTAAATGTTCAAAACATTTACATAAAGCCATGTAAACATATTTACTCCTCGAACATGGAAAACAGTGATAACGGCATTAACCTGTTGTCTGCAGCGTTCTGTCCTTTTCTCAGCCTCGATAATAACACTGCAAGTTTTAGTCAGATTTTCTTGCTCTTTTAATCATATAATTTGTGCGTTTACCTTCCATCTCGGTTATCACAAAACCCACGACAAGCATCAAAAACAGCTTAGAACGTGGCGTCCCGGTTGTTGCCGCAAATAAAGACATCACTATTGGCCGCTTCAGAGTTCCTGCTGCTGCTGGTGTGAATGCAACCAGGAAAATGGCCTGAGGGGGAAATTGGTTCTCTAGGAACCACCCTGCTGGCTAGCTCCTATAACTAAGTTCCTAGAACTATGTTGTGCGAATGCGCCTTATGACTGAATTTCCTGGAACAGTAGTTGTGTTTTTATGCCCATTTGAGCTTTTTTTTTTTTTTTGCTTAACATCTTTTGTTTTCCATCACCCTCAACATTTAACCTTATAAAGTGGATCCTTATAAGAATCTTGGACATAAGTGAAACATACACATTAGAAGAACATAAAGATCATTCATTCTATAAAAACACAGAGAAAACTAACTCAACAATGAAGCCAGTTTTTAATAAGCATGAAAGGAAGATACTGTATTTGTCTTGATGCTTGACAGGCAGCAACAAGTGCTTTGTAAAAACTACAACAGCTCAGGTCTTCCACTGATTTCTCCCATACTTCCACAATGACATTATTTTTTTATTTCCTGGTATATTTGATTCTGCCAGCATGTGGGTGGTACTTAGCACTCTCTACACCTTGCTTATACAGCCATGTTCTTTCTATTTACCTCGATTATGTTAGCACCCAAATGGCTAATTAAAACTTCGATCACTTGTATAACCTTATAGCGATGCCAAGGAGACTGTATAGCTCAGCTTCTTGACATTTTGAGCCAAGATCCTTCGCCTGTTTTGTGTTCAGAGAATGATTAAACTTGAATTGAATTGAATTGATTTTAGAATTCCATCTGCCATAGATTTAGTTGTAATTTGTTTTTGTTTTTTTGCATACAGCATAAACACACAGTTTCCAAGTATTGATTGGGATTCTGTATAGTAGGTCAGACCCTTGCCTTTGAGCAGATCTATTGATTTGGTCTCTGACAAAATACTCTTCCAATGATCTATCCAGTGTCATATTCTCTTATGCACATTTATTTATTTATTTTTTGTCACTGAACAGGGTCAAAAAAGCTCTGGCTGATGTTGTCTGCTCAATACATGAAGTCTATCTGGATTCAACATGTCTGAGAGTGAACACATCATCTTGGTGACTCCAAACTATGTTTTTCTAGTACTGCAGTTAGGACTAGCAGTGATGTTGTCGAAAAGGATAAAGAAGGAAAGATAAAGGTTATCCAACTCCCTGAAGACTGCAGGGGCGTCTACTGGCATTACTAGAGGTTACCATGGCAACACTGACGGGGTACAGAACCCACAAAAATAAATCTCTGCAAACAAGAAAGATTACAGGTTGATATTTGACATGAATGTTTTTCTTTATGCTGTAATTTTAGTACAGGATGTTATTAATATTGTTGATCATGAATTAGCTAAACATAAAGTGTTATATTTAACACTTTTAAATATCTTGGATTTAAATTATTTATCTTTACCCACCCAAAAACCAGTTAGTGTTTAGTCAATAATTAGTTATTGGTACATGCTAAGGTTGTTATTACTATTGCTCATATTTGGGTTTAGAGATTTGAACAAACCCATAGTCCTCAGTATTAATCTTTGGAATGTAACTCCTGCCTTAAATTGTGCAGCTTGTTGTGGGAAGGTGTAGTATTACTTTTATAAGCTACTAGATTATCTAGTGACCAGAATATCATAGAGACTTAGGCTAGGCTCTGTTGACTTGGGCTAGTCAACAACCACATGCGACAAAATAGAAAACACCCAGAACACCTTAGAAACCACACAGCAATTAAGGTTGCGTGGAGGCACTGGCAAGCACCACTCACGTTCTGTTTAGAAAGAGTAAAAATGCTACTCTATTATGGTGTAGCAAAACAGAGCACTAACGATTACAATAATGATCTGAGAAAGGTCAGTACATGTGGGGGAGGCGGGAAAGCGAGATAGATCAACGGAGAGATCGTGACAGAGAGGAAAGGGAGGGAGAAAGACAGGCCAATTGAGAGTATTGTGGTCATGTCTAGACCTCGTTATAATCACCTCATGGGAGGTGTTATGCAACCAAAATAATCATTCCCTGCAGGGCTCTGAATCATTCTATCCGTTCACATCCGAGGGTTTGATTTACACTGCCCATGATTCCAGATTCATGCAGCTCTTGGCACTGACAGCAAATAAGAGTGGAATGACTTTTCGGTTGACTTTCTGAATTAAACCCAGTTATTGTGCAACTCTTCCAAGAGAATGATATATCAAAGTGTTCTGTCCTCTCTTGAGTAAAAGTGGCAACAATCTGCACTAATATTTGATGAGGTTGTTTTTCCTTTTTCATTTCTCATTCATATTCTTGTTTACTCATTTTCACAGCATTTGGATGGCAGGAGCGTTAGATGTTCAGGAATGCTACTAAAACAAGCTAAAGACTGTTGCTAAGCTTGAATGATTATGCTAGAAATATTTCCATTGAAGTTGTAAATAACAACATACTTCATAATCTTTATCTATATACGCATGAGTTTGCAGAACTATTAGAGTTAACAGTAGGATGTGGAGGAGATTGTTAGCTTAGCATCGTGTTATTGAAATATCAGTTGACATTGACGGAGCTCCCATGAGCAGACTACCTTCAGCTGCACAGCTGGCGTTTAATAAGAACCTAACAGAAAAGTGCATTGTCTCATCCATCAACAGATACCTTCAGACAACCTGAGAGCTAATGTCCCAATTTGGCCATGTGTTCCTGGAGACTGACAAATCTGTGCGTTTTTGTGTCATCGTGAACCTAACCACCAAACAACATTCAAGCCATGTCCACAATGCCACCTCATTTTAAGTCCACAAAACGGCATAACCACATGTAGTTTTACATTATTTGGAGCCAGATAAGCACTCCTGCTGAAAAATGCATTTAAAACCAACTACTGATAGTAGCTGGTTTTACACAGGGTGTGTCTCAATCCACTCCCTAGCTCAGTATTTAGTACACTGCTCAGGTAGGCAGCCATTTCTAATGGTGTGTGCACACCAAAAGTTAATTTAATTATTTGCATTGGTAGTTTACATACAAAGTCAATGCAAAGATGGGAATAGACGTGAATTCACACCGGCCGACGTGATTGCCGCGAACGCACGATATACGCCTCAATCCCATCTTCCACGAAAGTTACAAAATTTCAACTCGAGCAGGAAATTCGCATGATGCTTTATTGCGCAAGCCAATCAGCGAAGAGCTTATTGACATTTGTATCAATAAATGACTGAGAGCATTATCCAATGATTTTATTTGCGCGAGTGGCGCATAAAACATCCCGCAAGTAATCTAGTGCAATAATGTGATGCGAATATTCGCTTCGCTTTTGGTGTGCACACACCATAAGACATTCCAGTGTACTCAAACATTCACTCACTGAAAGCTTAAGCTGCTCAGTATATGAAATGGTCTTCTTCAGTCCTTCAAATCATCAGAACAGTGATGTTGCTGATATGTTTATTGCATGATGTCATAATCATGTTGCATGTAATTGAGTCATTAGTATCATAATGTTTATTGGATCAAGGTCCTTGCTAGTGCCCGAAATCATGTTTATGATATACTGATTCTTTCCATAGAAAAATAGGGAGTGGAAAGAGACAACCATAGCTGTTCCAAGCAAACTGGTTTAGCTGTTTAGTTGTCCTGCCACCCGGTGGGGCCGAGATCAATCTAGTCCCCACCATCTTAGCTACTGTGTGTTCCAAAACACAGCTTGACCAGCTTTACCACCTTAAAGACTCCAGGGAAATTGTTTAAGTGCAGTTGTTACATACTTCCTATTGAAACAGGAAGTTTGGGCAGGGCATATTGAAGAGATTATGTCTCATCCATAAATGTATGCACCTGTTAATTGGTTGCAGGTGATATAAGGGGGAGGGGCATTTGGATTCTAGAGAACATCTAAATGGACAAAAATCTGTAGTGCAGGATGAGTCATCAACAATTGTGGTCTGTTTTTCGGAAAGAGAAATTCTGTCCATTTTAAATGCACATATCTGATTAAAGTTAATTTAGTCAACTTTTATTGTACTCTGTAATATGGATGATCTCAAAGCTAACAGACATGTAGTAAAAGCCACAAAACTACAATTCTGATATCATGAGGAACTATAATTTTGATATCATTGGGTCTTTAAGTTGGTATGGTCTGATTTTTTATTTATTTTTTCCAGCTGGGACTGTATACAAGGTTTGGGCGGTGTAGGTAATATTTTAATATTGGAACACCAGGCGGATTTGATTAGATTATGGTTTGCTGTCGAATAGCCTTGTTAATCTCAGGTGTGTGTGTTGCCATGGTGATTGCAGGTTGCTCTCCAGGATGGCTGGCATGAAGGATCAGCAGTTCACTGAAGAGAAACCGCTACTGCCAGAATCCAGGGGACAGGAAACAGAGATGGTGAGTGTGTGTGTGTGTGTGTGTGTGTGTGTGTGTGTGTGCATGGCTAAATATAGTAGACCAGTTATAAATGGCCCCCTGTTTTTAGGCAAGAGAACAAAAAAATTGGATGTGTGTGTGTGCATGATAAAGGATTTATCTATGCTCACCAAATACCATATTTCATCTTAATCCACACATCTGTGTTAAGCTAATGTGAAATGAAAAGCATGATATGTCTTTAATGCCAGTAAAAATAAATGGTTTTAAAATATCAGTTAAAAATTTGAGACACTGGACAAAAAGGGGTGTACTACTTTCTTGCTTTTCTCTAGAAATGATCTGATATTCATCTGAAATCCATTGATTAATGATGCAACCTACTGTAATTCCTATGCCTTATCTGATTAAATCAATCAGATGCACCAGGCTTTAAATAAAAATTTTAAGTGTTAAAACTTAAATTTTCCAGGCCAAGAATGTTTATAAATGCATAACAATAAAGTCATATATGTTCACACTAGTTGATAAAGTGTCATGAGCTAAAAATGAAATATTTGTATTTTTACAGCATAAAAATACATACAGTATTTTTTTTCATTCATGTACAGCTCTAGAACATTTTGTCATTTTGTGAAACTGCAGTGTAATCTCTTTAAAAAGATGATAAAAATTCACATTAACTAATTGCAAATGATTGGAAGTCATGGCAATTCATTCATCAAAGTTTGTTGTGTGGATATTGTGTCTGCTGCTAATTTTCTCCATATTTCACACAGTACCATTCATGCATATCATCATTTTTTTCTTCAGCTTCTCAACTCTTGTCACCAAAGCATTGTCCGATCCTATAGAGGGCACTGTCTGCTGTAGTTTGCTGTAACTAGTGTTTGTGTCTGTGTGTAACGTGGCAGGCTAAAGGACAGTGTGTGCACGCGCTGCCCTGTGCTACGCCCTCCCCCCCCACGACTCGCCCCCCAAAACGCTGGCATGCCATCGCCCGACACTGGCTCGGCCTGACCCGCCGTCGGACCAGCGGGTACTTCCCGGTAGGCTGATTACCGCACAGTCCATGTTTCCAACTAAAAAAATACTAATTTCTCTCAAGTCCTTTGTTACTTTAGATGCAGTTCTGTTAGAAAAGACCAAACAAGGCCTGATATTTTCTCTCTCCCCAAGTCTCTAACAAAAAACCCAATCACAGTTTCACATGCTGTCTTATTTGGGGAAAATAACAGATTTTAGCATTAGCACAATTGTAAACAAGTATCAATAGATTACATTTGCAATTTTATTATTACTATTCTATATTGTATTATTATTATTATTTGCTTAAGCTAATTGTTTTGCACATGATAATAGGACATAAAAACAAATATCAACAAATCATTAGTTTGTCTTTTGCTTTGTTTTTTTGCTTCTAATCATTGAAAATCAAATCAGTGGATTTTGTAATCTGTACTTTTAGAACACCACATGAAATCTGATTTTTACAGATGCATTAAAGGGATAGTTCACCCAAAAATGAAAATTCTGTCTTTAATTACTCAACCTCATGTCGTTCCAAACCCGTAAGACCTTCATCATCTTCAGAACACAAATAGGTATTTTTGATGAAATCCGAGAGCTTTCTGACCCTGCACAGACAGCAATGCAACTGACACATTCAAGGCCAAGAAAGGTAGCAAGGATATCGTTAAAATAGTCCATGTGACATCAGTGTTTCAACCGTAATTTTATGAAGCTACGAGAATACTTTTTGTGCACAAAGAAAACAAAAATAATGACTTTATTCAACAATTTCTGCTCTTCAGTGTCAGTCTTCAATGCACATTCACGAGAGTACCAAGATGCATGTTATTTTTGTTTTCTTTGCGCACAAAAAGTATCCTCGTAGCTTCATAAAAATTCCGGTTGCACCACTGATGTCACATGGACTATTTTAATGTGAACGTGGCAGTTGTGTTGCTGTCTATTCAGGATCAGAAAGCTCTTGGATTTCATTAAAATATCTTAATTTGTGTTCCACAAAGGTCTTACAGGTTTGGAACAACACAAGGGTGAGTAATTAATCACAGAATTTTCATCCCTAAAAGGTTTTTGCTGGATATTTATTGCAACATGACTGTAACGTCATATGTAAAGCTTAGAAATGCCAATAACTGTGTATGAATTCAGTCACTTATGTTGACATATGGCATTCACTATAAAGTGAATAAGTGAACAAGAACAAGTGAGTAATTTTAGACAAAACATGTGCTTAAATGTGTAAATAGTACAGTAATGGCTCCTAATATGTTGTCATGATAACAAGATATCAAGTTTGGACAAGGTATCATAACGGACATGCGCACAGGCAAAATTCAGTTTTCTGTTCTCTTTCCACAAAGACTTTTGTCTAGCATTGTGCTAACACCTGCTATGGCAAAATATGTAGATATGCTGGATTCTGACTATGGATGCAAAAAGGCATTGCTTAAAATGGGATTTGAAACACAAATTAGCTTTATGCACAATGTGAACAAAGTTTTATATACTTCAATGTCATAAGTTTTAGTTCCTCAAGAAGAAAACAGCACACTGTTGTTTACCCGTAAGGCTGCCCCCTTTTGCACTTCTGAGGTACTGCATTAGATTTTCAATCCTGAAAAGGAGTGACACCTGCTGGTCCGACATTAAAACTGCTTTTGCTTCTCTGCTGCAAACAGCTCAAACTGCATGCACTAACCTCTTTCTTTAGGTTTGTGGGTTTCTTCCTGCTTCTACCAATCTGCACAAGAATCACATTATAAGTGATACTTGCTTTTCTAAAACGGATGCTTTGTTTTTATCTTACGTAGATTGTGCTAACTCATGTTTCCTTGCCTTTTCAGAAGAATGAGATGAATTTTTATGTTACTCCTATGGTGACTATATTGTGATACAATTGTTTGGCAAGGAGATGTTGTCCTGTTCTCAAGCTGTTCTTTTTCTTTACAGCTGTGTTTTGTACTCATTTCACCTTTTTTTCCATAGTACATTGTGTTCTTAACAGTGTCTTTACTCATTAATACTGGCATTGGACCAGCCCAGGCCATCAAAATGCTAACCATTATACTTAAATGTATAATGGAGTTAAACAGGCCTCATATCAGCACTGAAGCAAGCTCAGCTTGCACGTTTTATCTTTCCACAAATAGCTGCTGATCTGAAGCCAGCTAGGCCACCCACATACTAACCAATCATGCCTAGTGAAACAACAACCAGGGGTGTAAAGTACTTGAGTAATTATACTTTATTATTGTATGTGGTATTATTTTAGGGTATGTTTACTTTACTCAGAGTAAAATAAATAGCTGCAGCTTTTCTTATTTACATTTTACAATACTCCTTAAAAAGTATATCAATGGTCATCATGATATAAATCTAGATTCCACTTTACAATTTCCTCTTGAAAATCCAGTCAATTTCAAATTTATTTGCTTTCACTCTAAAGGTTTTTGGCTGGACACTTTGACATTTAAGGTAAAATGCTGACATCTGTACTTTAATTTAAGTATATTTTCTCAATACTTTTTACACCCCAGACAAAAACTCAAAGTTCTAGAAACAACAGCTCAAGTAAATGTTTCCATCACAAACTCTTTCCTCGCTGGCGGGACCTTGCAGAGTGTTGCTCCAGTCGCTGCTTATTTTATTCTGATAGCATTTTAGAACAAATGTGCTTTGGCTCTGATGAACCTGACCTTTTGTGTTCCTGCAGGAAAATTGTGAGACCTTCGTGGCAGAAGGAGATTGGAAGGTACAGTGACTCTTCCTTGTGCAATTTTGATATTGACTTATTGAAACGGACAGTCCTTGAAGGTTTTTAAACCATGTCTAATTTAAAAATGGAGTGGCTGACATAGCCTCATTATTCCTTTTTGGTGTTTGATGATTAAAGACTTATTGTTTGTCTTGGTTAGAGAGAGGAATGTGCTAACAATTACTGTAGTTAATGAGAGAATGTGAGAGAGAACGAAAAAACAGAGACATTGCTATTCAATCAAAATCCCATTCAGAGCACTAACAGCAACCTGTATTACCAGCCTGTTGGTTAGAACTGGTAATTTAACTGTCAACATGACATCCAACCTATTTAAATGTATAATATACGCTTCTTATAATATTATATTCTTGTGCACCAATATAATATAATATAATATAAGATAATACATCAGTTATATTCAGTTTATTTCAGCTTTTAATGTGCTCTAAGAGTTAGACTCAGTTGCAGAGATCAAATTGCAGTTGAAGTCAAACTACTGAGATAAAAGTTGAGGTATAAGAACTTTATCACCTCAGTTTTGTCGCTGTCTCACGGTTTGCATCATCTCTTCACACCTCTGACAGAAATAGGACTAAATCACAGAGACAAGAATTTGAATAAAACAGTGAGAAATCCAAACAGCGGAGGGGGCTGGAGATGATAAGATTTGTAAGCCGTACGCTCATCAAGTGAGAGGTTTTAATTGTGATGGAGAACAGATAATTAAATGGGTGTTTGCTAGCACAATACGGTTACCTAATGCCTAAGGAAAAAAAGAAATGCAACATCAAATAAATCAGGTTTGGGATTACAGTCTGCTTGTTCAGTGCAGCATTCCATACAGCCGCACTAAAAAAATAATATATTTTTTCATTGTTAAAAGTTTTTACGCTGTTAAAGGGATAGTTCACCCAAAAATGAAAATTCTGTCATTAATTACTCACCCTCAAGTCGTTCCAAACTCATAAGACCTTCGTTCATCTTCGGAACACAAATTAACATATTTTTGATGAAATCCAAGAGCTTTTTTTCCCCAAGAACACTTTTTGAGAAGAATTGTTGAATAAAGTCATTATTTGTGTTGTCTTTGCACACAAAAAGTATCCTCGTAGCTTTGTAAAGTTATGCTTTAACCACTGATGTCACATGGAGAATTAAAAAATGTTGTTACTATCTTTCTGGGTCTGGGAACATTTCAGTTACATTGCTATCTATGCAGGGTCAGAACGCTCTTGGATTTCATCAAAATATTTTAATTTGTGTTCCGAATATGAACAAAGGTCTTATGGGTTTGGAACGACTTGAGGGTGAGTAATTAATGACAGAATTTTCATTTTTGGGTGAACTATCCCTTTAATATACATGATACTTAAAGTTAATACGGCAAAAGTCACTAACACGACTAACAGAAATGCATTTTTTCCCAAATTAAAATTTTGGTTCTAAAACACATTTTAAAAACAATAATATATAATAATACTGTAGAACCAGAATTCAACCTCTTTTTTTTTTGTGACGCATTTACACAACCTACAGTGCATTCAAGGTACATTCTATCAGTTTTGTACTGTTTATTCATATTGGGATGGGCAGTAATCATTTCATAATAGCAATAAGGCACTCAAGGCTGAAAAAAGGTCTTGTAGGTGAATTTTAAAAAAAGTTTTAAAATGATAATTTTTTTTACATTACATTAAGCACTAAACCTGTTAGCATTTATGTGCATGGTGTGATGTGGTGGGTGGAGTCCATCCTTTTATGACAATGACAATGCAACTGTATTTACACCCATGCATGAGATCTGCAATTGAGAGAGGGAGATAGAGGTAGTGCATTCAAGCGAGACAGCAAAAGTCTAGCCAGCCACAAAGGGATTAATCTTCCTCGTTCCACAGAGAAAAACTTGAAAACTCAAAAGACGCATTTGAGTCAGCTTGGTCCTCTTAGACAGAAAATGCAGATTGAAAATTCAAAGAGAGGTAGTTTACTACAGAATACAGCACATGTAAATACATCCTTGTCTCAAAAATGGGCCATGTACCTCGTGTGTTCATGTCATGTGATCATGTCGGAGCGCACGTACACAGACCCTGTCACATACACAAATCTTGCTAGAGCCTTGCCATGAAATCTTCACTGACCTTTGACCTGGCCCATTTTGGTGTGTATTGTGTGTTTGTCTAATAATAATAAAAACAAAAATAAAATTCAGATGATAAATTAGCATATGCAGAAGCATTTAAACATGCAGTAAACAATGACACATTTTTTGAAAATCTCCCTCTATTCATCAGAAAACCAAGTAGCTTACTATATCGCTGATAAATTGCAATAGAATTATAGAACATCTATATTAAAGGCCATCATAGGCATGTGAAAGATAAAGATTGCAAATATGGGACAAATACAGACAGAAGACAACAGATTTAGAGTGACACAAAGCCCAGCCAATAACAGGCAACCATTTTTGCAGTCATCCAATGAGAGGACATGGGTGGGGTATGAAATGTGTCGGGGGAGGGGCAGCAGCACTGCAAAACTCCCCTGACCAGAACGAGGAGAGACAAAGAGACGCCGTAGCAACTGCAGCATCTCTCTGGTTGCCTGCATCCGAGACCGATTTCCCGGAGAGGACCTTGTCTTCTTCCTGCTCAAATATACGCCTTTAAGCAAGTGTACACAATCTGTAAGCAGCCATGCCGGAGTGCTGGGATGGGGTGAGTGGGATATCTGTGATTACAGGAATGTAAATATAGAGACAATGCTTTTGTAATAATAATTTGTACGCTATATAATCATTCTTAATTGTTTGGATGGTTAAATAAATTGCTACTGATTTGCATTGTGGTCAGAAATGACTAGACTGAACTGGTAATTGTAAAGCAATTCCATTGTTATCGTTCTGTGATAATATCAAATTATTTTTATTTATAACGGCTAATTATTATACTAAATCATAAATAAATCAGCATCCTCTGTAAATGTAAAAAACGAAAATTGTCATAATATTTAATAATAAAATAATTAGTAAAAAATAGTAATATTTTTCTACAGAATTAACTAGCTCAACCTACTGATCTGGTAATTTTGGAATAATTACATTGCGCATTTTCTTGATGGATAATTATTGTTATCATTTGATGATAATCTATGATTATTAATCTATTATTATTTTAATTTACAATGGCTAATTATTGTGAAACATAAACAAAGCAGCATCTTAAGCAAAAAAAAACAAAAAATAAAACTTCATAACATTTAATAAAAATAATTATTAAAAAATTAATTATAATAAAATGATCAGTAGAAATAAATAAATATATATTTCTATCAAAAAAAAAAAAAAAAAAAAAGGGAAAGAAAAAGATAGAGAGCAATAAATGTTCCATCTTTTAAAAAAAGTGTTTAGAAATCTGTGTTGTGCAGAAATGTCCAGTCATGTGTGAGGTGGCCATTTGCACTGACACACTAACACACTGACACATGTGCTACGTGCACTCTGATGTACCTCTGCAGTAACCTGGAGTGTGTTCAGAAATGTGTTTGCGCATGCGGTGCTGATGATATGATAAATCTTATGTCTGCAATCTAATAATAAAATCCTCATACAAGGTTAGTTGTGTGACCTTGAGAATGAAAAATGAGCAGCGACAAGAGATTTTCTTGAGAGATGATGAACAGCTTTACTATTTTCTGCCCCATATTTGCATAATATGTCAAATCTAGGTCAAATTTCCTGTTTATCCTGTCAGTGTTTGTGGCATATTATCGCCCTAGAAAACATGCTCAACATTTTGCGGCACGGTGACAGCTGTCACAAGATTTTATCTCGATCTAAACACAGAGGGACACAAACAGCTGTCCTAAATTCACACACAAACACACAAAAACCGTTGCATCCGCTCTGACCTTCCACGGTTTTTCCAGCATCAAAAACACCAAGTGACAGGGGCTTAAACCCCACGGGAGATTTATTTCCCGTCTCTCTTTGGCTCTGCGTTAAGCTCAGAAGTGGGCTGCCTGCGAGGTGTCTGCTAGGATTTATGCATGGAACACTGGAAAGACAGAGATGCTGAAATAATCCTCAGGACAAGAAAAACAACAACATTCATCGCTCCTACGCCTGAAATAAATGTGGGTCAGTTCAGATTAAAATGCCTTTGGAACTGGCAATTAAAAGTGTGTTACATGACCGGGTGCAGTGAATCTGGGATCAGAGACGCTTAATGAGATATTAATTAGTCTTGTTTTTAACTCTTGTTGCTCGATTAAATAGATTTTTTTCTTTACCCATTTTTGGACTATTTTAAGTCAAAATCTGCTGAGGAGTAATTAAATGAAATCAAATCCAGGAAAAATGTATAATCACCCAAAGATGAAAATCACCCCATGATTTACTCACCCTTAAGCCATCCTAGGTGTATATGACTTTCTTCCTTCAGAAGAATACAATCGGAGTTATATTGAAAAATGTCCTGGCTCTTCCAAGCTTTATAATGGCAGTGAATGGGTGCTGAGATTTTGAAGTCCAATAAAGTGCATCCATCCATCATAAAAAGTGCTCCACACGGTTCTGGAAGGTTAATAAAGGCCTTCGTTTGTGCATTTGTGTAAGAAAAATATCCATATTTAAAATTTTATAAACGTAGGACGTAGGTGTAGCATAAGCTCCGGTGATAATATGCTAGTCTCGCGAGAACCAAGTTTTGTTTACAGCAAAGGAAACCAGTCTCCTCTTGGCTTACTGATTATCGAAATCCTCCGACATTTTTCTTTTCAAATCCTCGCTTTGTACTTAGAATTCATAACTGGCGTTTTATTTCGTTTGTCACTTCTCATCAGAGCTTATGCTACACCTACGCCATCTGCTGGAATGCCACTCTCTCCTGAACACGCTAGGGCTGGTCCAAATACCATTTTTTGAGCTTGGAAGCTTCGGTAGTAATCAACACCGAATATTCGAAGCTTCGGAGGGAGGGGGCTGAACATTTTCTTCTCTCTAATAAAGGCAGGAATCTCTGTGTGTCTGTCTGTCTGTTTGCATGTCGAGAACCATTCATCCAATCGACTTCACGCGTGGCGGGTGTGTTGCTGCGGACCCAAGGAAGTGCAGTGTCGCATTTTGGTGCAATATGGACACACGACATGTTCAGAATTAATAAACTTTTAATAAACTACAGAACCGCGTGAGCCAGAAGCAGCGCGCCTTACGCAGGCAGGGCTTAAATGCTCCGAGAACGGACACTGCACTAGTGATTTTTTTTAACAAACTAATCACTCACAAATCAGAAATTAGCAGCACATGTAATCACTGACACCGTAAAGGCTATTTAAATAAAAGAAGAATGAAAAATAAATGAACGAAGTTCAACGAACTGTAATAAATAATGAACGCAGTATACTTTCAAAAACAGCAACACACATTTTAATTAACGAACAGTTTAAATAATTTTTAGTTTTATGACTGCGGCGTATTCGCAAGCATTTTCCAAGCAAATTAAGTGCACGTTTTTATCATGTGTAAAATTACTGATTAACATGGCGGATAAAAGCAGCTCGGTTTTTTACACCAACAATATACTATAGGCACACTACTTACAGAACTCAGGTGATTTTTCAAACTTGATGTACTGCTGTGGTAGGCCAGTTTCAAATCGCATATTTTTGGCACACTGCCTTTGTCTTGTCCTCACTCAATTTAAAGTGCTCCCACACAGCTGAGGTCTTCGGCATTTTTGTCTTCTCTTCCAGATGAACTGAACTGAATCATGACGTTCACTCATGGGCAATTCATATTCAAGCGCCAATGAGAACCGTTTCGCGGGGATGCCAGGGGTTCGAAAAAAAGAAAGAAAGAATATTTGAATCTCAAAATTGAAAATCGAATGCCAACCCATCGAACGAATATTCGAATAATCGAATATTCTGGTCCAGCCCTAGAACACGCGTACATCAGTTAGCAGAAGCTAGAGATTATGATTTATAAAGTTTTAAATGTGGATATTTTTCTTACACAAACACAATGCTTCGCTTCAGATGTCCTTTATTAACCTCCGGGAGTCATGTGGAGCACTGTTTATGATGGATGGATGGACTGAGAAGATAAAAATCTGTCAATTTCAGCATGTGAAGAACAAATTTAATCTCATGTGCGTGTTATATACGTGACAGCCTCTGACAGACAGCATGTTGAAGCCGCTCAGGCTACCATTTTCTCCTTTTCTGAAAGAAATGATGTAGTCAAAACATCCGGTAGTGTGGGTTTTCCAGGTAATGCGTGTACTCCCTGGACCTCTGCTTCTCATAAATACTACTGTGTATTGCGCATGTTTTTTGACAAACAAAATGTTACATTCAGCTGTCGCAAATTCGTTTACTTTTGCAAATCTTTTTCTTTCTTTCTTTTTTTTTTTTTTTTTTTTACCAAGAAAGGAGTGGTTTTGATGCACAGAGTTGTTTTTATTGTCTCTTAAAAAACAAAACCTTTTATTTAAACCCATAAAAATGCAGATCCTGTTGTAAATAATAGAAAAAAAATCACTTTTTTAAACAATTTTTCCATTATTACTCCTTGCAGATTTTGACTCAACTACTGTTTTAGATATATGTACTGTATAAAATTCAGGCCTCTCAAGAGATCCATTTCAGGTCATTGGCCATTTCAGGACAAGACCGGCTTGGACCTTCTGAGACTCTTTGCTGAATTTTTTTTTTTTGTTGTTGTAGGAACATGACATTGAAACCCCTTATGGGATGTTGCATGTGGTGATCCGCGGGGCTCCCAAGGGCAACAAGCCAGCTATCCTGACCTACCATGATGTTGGGCTCAACCGTAAGTAAACAGAGTTTGTGTGTGTGTGTGTGTGCGTTTGTTTACCAAGGTAAACTACACCCACGTTGCTCTCCAATACCCAAAGCAACACACACTGCACGATTTCCATCTTGGTGGACCATCTGTCTCCAAGCATTGACCTGGAGTTAATTTCCCCATCTTCACAACCAACAAGAGATGGTTGCGTGTTAGTGTGTGTACTTTTGCATATGTACGTGTTCAGAGAGCAGCTCTCTGGAAGTGATGTGTGTGGGCTGTGATCAGAGCTGTAATTTGGATGCCAGCCGACTGCAGTTTATCAGTTCTGTTAACAGATTGCATGCAGTGTGAGATGAAGCTGGTCTCAGGTGTCAGGTGATCTCAGTGCCACATATGTGATGGTGCAAAAACTCAAGCATAGTTTTTCTTTCTTTCTTTTTTGAAAAGCATACAGTACAAAAAAATAAAAATACAAATGATCAAAAAAGGCAAACACAATTATGGCTTGGATATTAGCAGTACAAACTAGCTTCATCTTATTTGTTTATTTTTTGTATATTTTATAGTTACATTTTTGTGTATAATAGTACAAATGTTATATATTTGTATTTATGTATTTATATTATATAGGATTTATTAAAATGATCAATTTATAATATTTACATTGGGAAGTTATATATGATCATATATCAATTTATGATGTATACAAATTTGAATATGTAAATAAACATATAAAAGGTTAAATATAAGTACTTCTTTATATATATAAATATACATATACATTTATATAAATACACTGTTTATATTTAATATCATACAATTTGTACATATAAGAATGGACATTTTCATCATAATTTTTTAATCCTTTGTTTCTAGTAGCTATTTTTCAAAGAGTTATATTAAAGATAAATGAATGACTAATCAAGCATTAAATTAGTACTCAATGTGAATTATGGGAATTTAATCTATGGCTTGATAAGGAACATTAGATCCATTTATAGGTCAGCAGAACAAAGGCGACCGAGTTGCTATTGACCTTGATATTAAATTCCACATTCTGTCAATGTGACGAATTAAATGACTCGTAACCTTGCCCGAGAGCTCTTCTCATCACTCACAGCATGGCTTTCCTGTCCTCTACTGCTCCTCTTTCCTCCTAATCTCCTCCTCTCCTCCTTCCTCTATCTATACATTCCACATTATCTAGTCCTCAAGTGTGTTATTGTCTGCTGGTTCTTATTCCTATGCAGTGCACGCTTATGAGAGAGAAATATGTAGGTCACAAAAACATACCCATCATGCAGTGATGGGGAGGGGAGCGGGGAAGGTCAGCACTGCAGCATAGAGTAACTCTGACTCCGCTGCGGATACATGTATTAGTATGCATGGCCATCCTCCATCACAAAGCATGACTCAGTGAGTGAGCGAGAGAGAGAGAGCAAGCGAGTGACACAGACCACCGAAAGGAGACACTGGCCTATATAAAAAAATGCAAAGTGAACAATACAGCTGGGAGGCAATGGGAAAAAATTGGGTCATTTACTACAGGGTAGAGAAGCTTGGATATGATTCGCGGCACCTTTAAATCGGCAAGTCTTTTTTGGTTCAAGACCATGAGAAAGGTCATTTTTTATTTTATTTGATTATACTTTATTTTTAGATTCTGCAGCACACAAGTTATATGGGCGACTTCCAAAATTTCTAGTTTTGTACTCCATGGAATAGGAAACAGCATGGGTTTGGAACGACATAAGGACGAGTCGGTGTTTTGGGTGATGTTTTCCTTTAAATAGCTTGAAGACCTGCCAAAACACCATTTGATGATGATTAGGGAGATGGCATGAATTAAAATGGGTTGTTAGTGCCGCTTGAACAGTTAGCTAGAACACCGAAGTTGTTTTGTTTCTTTATTTCATGATCTAAATAGGCCAATGATTCTGGCATGAGAGATTGCAGACAGAGAACACAAATTATAGAACTGCCCCAAATTTGAAGTGTTCTTTTATAATCAGGAATGTTATATAATGTATGATGTTATGAAAGGAGATCCAATGGAATCTGGGATAACAATGTATTATATATGGTTGCTGGAGAAATACCATGTAAATACCACGAACACTGTATAAAACACGATAATCATTCTGTACCATCTGATATCATTTTACGCGATACGTTTTTGTCTCGCTCTCTTTCTCTGAGCAGACAAGCTGTGCTTCAACACCTTCTTCCACAATGAAGACATGCAGGAGATCACTAAGCATTTTGTGGTGTGCCACGTAGATGCCCCAGGCCAGCACATTGGTGCCCCCCAGATGCCACAAGGGTATGATGAACACACACATAAATACACCAGTATTTGCCATTTTAATGTAAGGAATAGGCTGTACCCTGCTGAAAAAAAAAGGTTAATGGATTGTATTTTATGGTCTCTGGTAACCCAGGTGAAAAACAAGTACACATCCATAATGCACTTAAAGTGCTCTATTTTCACACACTAATTTTGTACTTAATATACTAAAAATGATCCTTTAGTACTTCTTAAGATAAACTTAAGATCATCTAAGTGTACTCAACTGTGCTATTTTGAGACTAAAATGCACTTTTAACATACTATATGTGTATTTAAAAAATGTATTTAGCTACCACTTGTAGTACACTTGAGTACTAGTGTATGAAAGATGGGTTCAAGTGTACTACAAGTGGTAACTAAATACATTTTTTAAATACAAAGATAGTATGTTAAAAGCGCATTTTAGTTCATATTCATGGTGGCTCAAAATAGCACAGTTGAGTACACTTAGATGATCTTAAGTTTATCTTAAGTACTAAAGTATCATTTTTAGTATATTAAGTACAAGATTAGTGTGCGAAAATAGAGCACTTTAAGTAGGCCTACATAATGGAAGTGCACTTGTTTTTCACCTGGGAATTGTTACCACTAATAAAATATGCCCCCAAAAAAAAAAACATTTTTAATTGTTAAGAATTAATGGTTTGTAATGTAAAGTATGTAATAATGTAGTCAAAACCATTAAAACTTTTTTTCCCCCAGTGGGGTATGTACAGTCAGTCAGAAAACAATAATAGCTAGCCTACAATTGTAAGACTACTGTGCATTACTAGTCCTCTGAGGTGATTTTCACTACAGTCGATAACTGAAACACAAGATGGCGCCAGTTGCGTTTGGATGAAACAAAAGAGCCCGAGTCTGATGAAAGTAGCACCGGTTACGGATGAGTGGACTGATGCAAAGATGTAAACATTTCTG
This sequence comes from Onychostoma macrolepis, assembly GCF_012432095.1. Taxonomy (NCBI): domain Eukaryota; kingdom Metazoa; phylum Chordata; class Actinopteri; order Cypriniformes; family Cyprinidae; genus Onychostoma; species Onychostoma macrolepis. The sequence goes on along the minus strand of NC_081179.1, from coordinate 9,594,082 downwards.
TGTACAACAACAAGATGGCGAATATCTAAGCGTTGAATGCCCTGATTGACCAATCAGAATCAAGTATTCCAGAGAGCCATGTAAGAACTCGAGATATAATTGACTTTGTTTTTCTTTTTCTTGTTATTCCTAGGTATCAGTATCCCACCATGGATCAGCTAGCTGGGATGCTTCCTAGTGTGGTGCAACACTTCGGGTGAGTGTGTTTGGATTATACTCAATGAGCTGTGATGATAATGTAATCTAATGATAATCCATTCCTTTAAATTCCTAGCTTCAAGAGCATTGTTGGAATTGGAGTGGGGGCTGGTGCCTACATCCTCGCCAAATTTGCGGTTAGTAAATCTCAGCCTTTTACTGTATGATGGTCTTTTTTTTTTTTTTTTTTTTTACATTCAATGCAATTCATTTGTGCTCTCTACTTGTAGCTGATTTTCCCTGAGCTTGTGGAGGGTCTGGTTCTACTCAACATTGACCCCAATGGGAAGGGATGGATCGACTGGGCCGCCACAAAATTGTCAGGACTCACCAGTACTTTACCAGACACTGTCCTGGCCCACCTCTTCAGCCAGGTACAATATTAATCTACATTGCTTATGTTTCACTGTAGATATACAGTCACCTTTAAAAATACATTTTAAGGTTTAAAATTGATTTACATTTTTGCATTAATTTCAGGGCATTTAATGGGGAAAAAAAGAAAAGAAAATATATTTAGCTACTTTTTTATTTCTAAAATAATAATAAATGCATATCAAAGATATAATTTGTTGATTTGTTGCTGAAATAATTACAGTAATAAAGGCAATAATTGTCATGTTAGAAAATACACTTAAATTACCTAACTTGCATATCTCACATAAAATCAATAATATTTTGTAAAAGTATTTATCCAGTGTGTTATCAAAAGGTGTGATGAAGGTATGACATGGCCATAAGGTTTTGTGTTAGAACAGAGTTTACTGCCAATGCAGTAAATGTCCTCACTGTGCCATATGACTGAATCTATATTCTAGCTGAATTTTTCAGATGAAGGGTTAAAGTAATGTGCAGTCTTTACCATGGTAATGCTTCTATATACAGTATCACATGGCACAATGTAATGTAAAATGCTGTATTTGATGCCATCTGTCTCCCTTCTTCTGATACATCTCTGATCAGTTCCTCTCCCTGGTGTCCTGCTGTATGTTCACAAATAGCAAAACACACGGTTTTACAAATGAGGATGTCCTCAAAGGGAGGTTTTAGGTGATTTTGTCAAGTTTTGCTTACTTCTGAGTACCAATTTGTCCCCAGAAATTGTTTACTGTAACGTAAGTAGGTACACACACACGCCAAACCTGATATTGCCAAGTGCAACGTGTTCCTGGGTCAACATCTTTGTTGACCCTGGAACAACATTGTGATTAACCAATCAGATTTCAAGAACCAGTTTATAATTTTTGTGAAGTTTAGGATTACAATAAGTGTTTGGTGCTTGTACATCAGTGTAATTCATCTATCAGTTCCTCTGATTTTAGGGATTACTCATGGGTAAGGTTAGGTTTAGGTGTAGGAATATGATTAAGATTATATTTTTGGATTAAAATGTTGTTCCAGGGTCAACAAAATATGTTGACCCAGGAACACGTTGCACTTGGCAATATCAGGTTGTGCACACACACACACACACCCTTACAAAATAGTGATTATCATCCTAGATAAATCTCTTTTAGTGTAAAAATAATTTGAAATCACGTTCTATAGAAACTAAATATCTATTGAATCTATATCTATAGATGCACCAAAGACTCACTGATTAACCATTAAGATGAGTTAGATAAAAATAATAGACAAATGTATTAAACTGAATGAGAAGTCATGCTGATGAACAGTTTGATAGTAATAGCTTTATGAAAGGCAGTTACTGTGAATGAAACATTTATATAGATGAAACACTTATTTTGTGTAGTGAAAAGGATATTTTGTGATTGTGTGTATTGTACTAACACAATTGAAAATATGCTGAAATGTTTGAAAAAAGTGCACTTTTGATTATCTGTTGTGATATTAGTACTAAGGGTTTTTGAAAATTTACCAATTGCTTGTAAAAAATGGACCAAAGCAATTAAAAAAAACTGTAAATTGAAACCGAATTCTCAAGCTAAATATTTCGCTAACATAACATTCATTGTATTACAGGAAGAGCTTATGAGCAACACAGAAGTGGTCCAGAGTTACCGCCAACAGATCAACAACACCATCAACCAATTCAACCTACAGCTCTTCTGGAACATGTACAACAGGTAACCGCCCAGTACTACTTTATTAATATATATAAAGTTATGCAAAATGCACGAGTAGAATAAAAATGCATATTCTGTAAAAAACAACAAAAAAACACATGATTTAACATTTTCTTTTCTTTTTTTCCACAGCCGCAGGGATTTGGAAATGAACCGCAGTGGCTCTGTGCTAAATGCTAAGACCCTGAGGTGAGAACTAAGTTAATTAGAATCTGATTAGTCTCATTTACATATGCCTGTGTGATAAGACCGAATTCTGAAATCTCTTTCTTGCAGGTGCCCGGTCATGCTGGTTGTTGGTGACAATGCTCCGGCTGAGGAAGGCGTGGTGAGACTTTATGCCACCTTTGGGCCTGATATTTCAAACTTTTCTCTCCTTTCTGTCTTTACATGAACTTGTCTTTCTATATAATATTCCCCAAACTTGGATGTATTTGTCATTCAGAGACAAGTCAATCCGCTCTGCGTTTCTTCCTCTTTCTTTCTCTGGTTGTCTCATGGGAGCAGATGGCACTGGCCCCGGGGTTGATCTCCCAGCTTGTGTGCGCTGGATATTTTTAACTCCACACCATGGTCTTTTAATCTAACATATGAAAGCTGGGTCAGTACCCCATCACATCTAATCAGACACGCAGGGTGAGAGATGAGGAAAAAGAGGGACATGATGAAGGAGGGGAAGAGATGATAAGAGTGAGAGGTAAACAAAAAGAGGATGAGAGAAGAGACGGATTTGAGTAATTTAGGGCAAGTGGAGGAAGATGAAAAGGTGGGAGCAGAAGAAACAACAGAAGGATGAGGAAGAGATTATGACGAAAATAATAAATAAATAAATAAAAATCATGGTAAATGAAGCAATTTAGAGCAGAAGGAGAGATCAGAAAAGCAAATATGCCACCAGTGAAACCCAATAATTCTTGATTATTATAATATATTCCCAATTTTAGAATAATATTAACAACGGTCGGCATCATTACTTGATTGATTTTCCTTCAATTCCTGGTCTAAGTCATCCACACATTAAACTATGTTTATATGTATATGTGTATATACACACACAAACACACGTTTATATATATATTTAAAACATTTACATATAAGACAATGATTTAGATTTTTGTTTAACTTTTAGATTTAGCATTTAAATAAAATATTTAACATAAATATATATATATATTTTTTAAATACTTAATAAAATATTGGTTGGGGGGAAATATACATGAGGAAAGATGTGTTCCCACCATTAGTATCACATCCATTGACTAATGCAAACACTTGAGGTGAGAGTTTTCATTAGAACTGTGAACATGTTAGAAAGAGGTTTCCCATCCCATTCTGAAAGTGTCTGCGGTGGTCCAAACAAGAACCCGAAGGCAAATGCATCTGCGCAGCTGTCTTTCTTTAGCGCTGGGATATGACTCATCTCTGCAGTACCGCAGAACTGGGGCAGACCTCAAACATACACATACACACACACACACACACACATACATACAAACATACATATATATATATATATTAGTGCTGTCAAACGATTAATTGTGATTAATCGCATCCAAAATAAGTTTTTGTTTACATAATATACGTGTGTGTTCTGTGTATATTTATTATGTATATATAAATACAAACATATGCATGTATACATTTAAGAAAAATATATTATGTTTATATATTAAATATATTTATATATAATATAAAAATATAAATATATAAATGTACATGCAAGTAAATATTTTCAAAATATATATACTGTATGTGTGTGTATTTATATATACATAATAAATATATGCAGTACACACATATATATTATGTAAACAAAACTTTTATTTTGGATGCGATTAATCGTTGACAGCACTAATATACATATATATATATATATATATATATATATATATATATACACAGTATATTTATACACACACACACACACACACACACACTCTCTCTCTCTCCTCCCTTCATCACATCATCCATCTTATTGCCCTTCTGAAGAACTCCATCTTCTCTTGTACTGCTCCGTAAATGCCTTGATACATATCCAAATGTTCACAAACATTTTTAAAATACAGTATAAATATTTTCTACTCCTAGGTTGAGTGCAACTCCAAACTGGATCCAACCAACACCACATTCTTAAAGGCAAGCGAACAGACATACCATAGAAATAGAGGCCAACTTAGACCATTTTGGCACATAACATTTTAGAAATGATTTCTAACATATTTGATTTCTTTCAGATGGCTGATTCAGGTGGAATGCCTCAAATTACACAGGTGAGACTGCTTCATGTGTCTGATCTCAGATCAGTGTCTGATAGTATTACAGTGGTGACTGAACATTATACCAAAAATGTATTGTACTACAAAGGTAATCAAAATGTACTTAAAATCAAATAATTTATTAATGGATAATTAGTAATATCCAAGAAAAAACTTAAGTTAAAGTTGCTTGTCAAACAATAGTTTCAGTGTTTGATTTGTAAAAAAAAAAAACAATCATGATTTATGATGAAATGTTTTGAATCCTACAGCCTGGAAAACTCACAGAGGCTTTCAAGTACTTCCTGCAGGGAATGGGTTACAGTAAGTCTAATTTATTTCATATTATTTTGATTATCAATGTATTTATTTACAGTGTTAATAATGTTTCTGGGTAAATCAGAACCCCAAATCAGTTCAAGTGATGATTCTTTCTCTGCCAAATGTAAACCGATCCAGTATGTTCAGTGTGTCCTTTCTCCCACGTGTGTCTATTTCCCATGATGAGAGAGTTGTGAGTGTATGCAAGGAAATAAGTGTGTGTTTGTGTGTGGAGGTGTTGTATTTGGTATAATCTGTACCCTATGTGTATTTTCCTGCCCCTTCTCAGTTGCTTATATGAAGGATCGGAGAATGAGTGGGGGGCCAGGTACTTCCTGCTTCCTGTTCACACCTGCCCTCTTCCTCATTAAGATAACACATTTAATCTTCTAATCCCTTGTTTGGCATTGTTTAATTTCTGTATTTATTCTTCCCAGACTGATATTTCCATTCATTCATTATTTACTTTACTGATCAGTGATTTTTCCTCTGAAGGAAAAATGTGCTTTGAATGCGCTCTCATGCTCTCTGCATGGCAGTTAGCATGAAATTGTACCATTGAAAACAAAATCGTAGATGAATACATGACATGAAATGCAATTTTTTTTTCTTTTTAGCTTAGAATTATGTTAATATTATTGAATTATATTATATTACTTTTTCAGAAACTTCACCTCTAAGAGAGCACTTGTAGGCTGGAATATCTTTTATATTTGAATGATTGTTTTTTTCAATAAATATTTATATATTTTATTTATTTAAATAGTTATAACATTTATATATTTTTATACAGTATTTTCTTGTTTCAAAAAACTAAGTATCATTGGAACAAGTCTCAATTCAATTACAATATTTTTGCCCTGTTTTGCATACGAATATCTAAACATCCATTAAACAATTGAAAAAATAGTGTAGAAACACTGAGTACTGAGTTTTCACTCAGAAATTGCAAGTAAGTTTCACAATTAACTACAAAGAAATGGCAATTAACACACTGAATTAAAATAAAAAAATAAAAAATCCAAACTAAAATTATAAAGTAGAAAGAAACATTTGTTTTATTTACACCTTGGAAAAAAATCATTTTAACAGTGTGTATATGTGTGTGCGCATAGTTTTTCTGGTTTTGGTTTAAAATTTCACAACAATTTTTGACGTATATTCTTAACAAGAGGAAAAAATTCAAATGGCGTAAGGGGAATTAATTCGTATTTCTACACAATTTTACTTAAATGATTTTTTTCTTGTTTAAGGATGTTTAGATATAAACAACAAAAAAAACTGATTGAGAAAATGATTTTTTTTTTACACTGAAAACAAGGGTATTTAGATATATACATAGAGATTCTGGTTGGCTATTTAAGTTGGATTTGAGTCATTCTGAAGTATTCACAGTGGAATGTTATCAGCTTGAGGCTGAAGTTATTTTGACAAAAAGTTCAAGCATGTCATCCCTGCCTTCTCTGCAACACATCATGCAGCCCGGACAAATTTCCCTGTGGATATGAAATGACTATTCATCCCTATCTCTATCTCTCCTTCTCTGTTTTTTTCTCAGTGCCTTCGGCCAGTATGACCCGTCTTGTTCGCTCGCGAACGGCCTCTCTGACCAGCGCCGGCTCCGTGGATGGTTCTCGCAACCGTGCATGCACGCACTCGGATAGCAGTGAGGGCGTCGGGCAGGTCAGCCACACCATGGAAGTGTCCTGCTGAACCCTCTTGCACTGTCTCACACGCACACATTTATACAGACATGGCATGGAAGGAGGGCGTGAGAAGAATGGAGGTCTCATATTGCTTTCATTCTTTCTTTCTCAGCCATTTTCTATGTCGTTTTCTCTCAGTTTTTCAGTGTTAGTCATCTTAAAGGAATAGTTGACTCAAAAATTCACTCACCCAGATGTCTTTAGAAACCCATATGACTTGATTTCTTCTGTAGAACACAAAATGAGATGTATATAGTCCAAGCGGCTATTTTCCATATAATGAAAGTGAATGGTGACCACAACTGAATTTCAGTGGATAACAACCTTTTTTTTGTGAATTAGCTTTAGAAGACCTGAAATGTCGTGCACAGGTAATGTAAACCACTTTTATTATACTTGAGCATGACAGCACTTGGTCCCCATCCACTTCCATTGTATGGAAGAGAGCAGCTCGGACATTCTGCTAAACATCTTCTTTTGTGTTCCACAGACAAAATAAAGCCATACAGGTTTAGGAGAACCTTAGTTTGAGGTTTTCTTTTCGAGCTGAACTATTCCTTTAACCTGTAAAATGAAGACTTGCTGTCCTTTTCCCCTTGAAAACGGTGTTTAGTTTCCCCCAACTTTGTAACGCTGTTACTTATCGCTCTACGTGTCAGTATTCTGCACCCTTTGCTTGCTGCCTCTGGCCTTCACCTCCTCCTAAGACAAAACTACAAGTCCCATCAGCCCCTGCTCTCACTCATTCCTGTCCTATGACAGTCTTTGAGGAGAAACTGATGGATTGGGTCGCAGGTAGAAGGGGTCGGTCTTGAGGAACAGCATGAAACAAAGTAAAAGAAAGAGGAAAGGATGGGTCTTAAACCAGAGAGCGATTTATAAGTGACATTTGTAGCTCTCCCTCTCAATTTTGAGCGAAAGCAAAGTGATTGTATAATCGAAGAGGTCGAAAATCTCTTAACCAGTAAACAGTAGCTTTCTGCTAATCATCTCAGCTCATTCAGTCATTGGGAGTGTATGTGTCACCACATACTGTAGAATCGCTTTTGATAGACATTTTTTGCATGATTTGATACTGTGATTGGTTTTCTTATTTAAAATGTTATTAAAGCATGAAAAACAGTTTTGAACATTTTTCTCCATTAAAGTAGGAACAGAAGTTCTATGACTTGACCGCTGACTTGCCTTAAAGGGTCTTTTTTTCTTGTTAGAATGCTTCATTTTATCATTCCTTTCACATTAAGCACTAATACAATCAAGTGCACTTTCAAATCAAGTCTCACTTCATTAAATATGACATACCTAGTACCCTTTTAGTGTGCACTCGCTGTCAAATGAAAGCGGCTTTGCCTGGGATCGGTTCTGTACGGTCTCCTTTTTATAGACAATCAGCTTCTGACCAAAACCAAACCGGAACCGTCGACTGAGGCAGAGCCTGTGTGATAGAGTTTGCAGTGCGTTAGCGGTACAGAATCAAGGCTTCACGCTTCCCTTACAGCACCCAGCCCCGCACCAAGAATATACCAAAGCTACTGATAAAAATGCACACAAAAATGCACACATACACATTTCCCAATGAGGGCTGGGTTCTGCAAGGTAACAGAGCTTTTGGATGCATATATAGCCTATATACACACACACACACACACACACAATTCATGTACTCACATGCAACTTGCATATAAACAACACTGAAAGATTCATGTGCATTAAAATCAATCCATATTCAGTGAATGCTTTTTTCATAATTTACTGTAGATCTGTAGATTCACATTTACTTATTTTATGTGACCCTTGTGACATTTCCACATTTTCATCATAGTTTTTAAAAATTCCTAAAGTGGTGAATGCTCCAATAGCAAAAAAAACAAAACAAAACAAAACAAAAAAACACAATAGTGTTTCTATGACTTTCCAAATGTGGAAAAAATGAAGAGATTGATTATGGTGTCAGAAGAGAAAATGATGTCAAGTTTGACGTCACTCCCTCTTCACTTACCGTTTTGTTAGAAATACCTACATAGCAGCAGCCAAGGTAATATAACACAAAGTATAGTGTTATATAAAAAATGTCTAGATTTGCAATGTTAATATCTGGAAACATGTAATCAAAGTCTGTGAAAAAAAATGTGTGCAGTTTGTGTGTGGACCTAATTGGAAAAATCTATTGATTTATGTACACAAACTGCACAAAATTTTTGAGAAAAACCCCACCTAAACAATTAAACGAATAAAAGAAATAAATGAACGAATGAATGTACAAATGAACGAACAAATGAATGAATAAATGAGCCAACAAACGAGTAAACTAATGAATAAACAAATTATTTGAATCAAGTTCCACAGATGACTGACATGAGCTGAGATCTGATTGGCCGACGCAGTTAACATGGGACTTATGAGGGCAGAGCAACCGTTGGCTTTCCATTCCACACTCGCGCTTTTCTGTCTTATTGAATGTCAATTTTTCTGCGGCTTCCTTAAACAGGAAGTGCACAATTACGACTTTTCAGGGGTGTTTCCTGCATGTTTGTCTGTAAGGGGCGGGGCTTTCTGGAGCATGATGCTCCAAGCTCGGAATGTAGGGCAAATCCCACCCCCAACAAACCCAACCCCCAAACACAAGGTGCCCCGCCCCTCACAGACACTTCCAGTCGCCCCTAAAGGGCTATCGACCCAGGCAACGCATCGTGATCGACCTCACTCCATGCAAAGCTGGGCGCAGTACTGTAGATACTGTACAATGAGAAAAGTGAATGCGTGATATGGAATAAGCAGTGAATGTGAAAGAGAGGGAGAGGAGGAATGAAAGGAGGGTGTTCAAAGCGGAAGGGTGAAAGTCAAACGCTAAATATCGACAGGTTTCCTCCTAAAGACTGAATGGACAAACACTCGTTCTTCCCCAGTATTGATTTGCATGAGTTTTGATAATGCAACCTCGTGTTTGTGTCGTTTTTATTGATTTCCTGTCTGAAGTATGCAGTCGTTAGCTCTTATTAAGAGATAAAGAGCATGCCCACCTTTCAAAGGTGCACTTTTTCCTGATCCCTGATCTCTGCCTGGAGGCCCTGAATGTATAATGTCCTTTGGAAGTGCTGTACAGTATTGTCAATGTGGCCCCATATCACCTTTTCTTAAATCAGGGCTCACACCAGTTTGACCTGCCACACCTGCCTTCCCTTGCACCCTTTTCCTTCTCAGTCTATGTTCTATGCTGTAGATATTCGCTGTTTTTAGGGCATAAATCTAAAAATAGGTCCGTACCACTAGCCTTGTCATGTGGAACTGTTATACTTTGTATTTCCCTTGAGTTCCTCTTTTTATAATACAGTAGTTCTTATTTAACCATGTGTTGCATCTATTCTTGTGAGGATTCAATGAGTATTATTATTAATAATATGATTACAATTGTTACAATTAGCCATTGTTTTATATTAAGCAATAAGTTGTATGTGTTTATTTTTTTGGATGGGGGCTGGTTGTTACAAATATGTCTAAAGATACAGCAAGTGTCACTCCTTACCTGCTTTACCATAAGAAAACTACAAAAACTAATGTGTTTATGATGTATGTACATCTATATACAAGCTGTCACTGTCTGTGTACTAAAAAAACTGAACGTGCAACAAATAAAAATGAATATACAAAAAAGGGCTTTTGTTTTATTTTGTTGTAGCTTAATTGGTATCGACTCGCAATGAACACAAATAATATATCAAAAAATATATGTATAATATATGTATAAAGTCGCTTTCGTAGAGGCTTATTTCTGCCACATAGGAGAAAAATAATGCTTTGGTACATCATAATTGTGACATAAGAAGTCAAAACTATGAGATACTAAGTCATAATTATGAAATAGTCCAAATTAGCCATTATGACCAGTCATAATTATTAGATAAAAAGTTTATGATTATTAAGATTATGACAAATAATTATGAGATAAAAAAGCTGAAATTATGAGATAGTAATAATTATGAGATAAAAAGACAAAATTATGACAAATGGGGACAAAAAGTAATCAAAATAATGTCATCATAATTATGAAAGATAAAAAGCTCAGATTCTGTGATATCATTTTATATCATAAATTTGACAGAAAATATGCCATTTTATGCCATGAATTCTCTGTTCTCATTCTCTCAAGAATGTCTTTTTATCTCACAATTTTTACTTTCAACAATCTCAGTTTCAGCTCTTTATGTCAGAATTATCCTTTGTCATAACTATGACTTTATCTCATAAACTTTATCTTGACTTTTAAAGTGACTTATGTAATAAAGACTTTTTGTCATGATTATGATTTAACAAAACACGATTTAAATTTTTTTTTTTACAGTATGTCACAGAAGGGAGTACACCCCCTTTTTGTAAATATTTTATTATATCTTTTCATGTGACAACACTGAAGAAATTACACTTTGCTACAATGTAAAGTAGTGAGTGTACAGCTTGTATAACAGTGTAAATTTGATGTCCCCTCAAAATAATTCAACACACAGCCATTAATGTCTAAACCGCTGGCCACAAAAGTGAGTACACCCCTAAGTGAAAATGTCCAAAATGGGCCCAATTAGCCATTTTCTCTCCCGGGTGTCATGTGACTCGTTAGTGTTACAAGGTCTCAGGTGTGAATGGTGAGCAGGTGTGTTAAATTTGGTGTTATCGCTCTCACTCTCTCATACTGGTCACTGGAAGTTCAACATGGCACCTCATGGCAATGAACTCTCTGAAGATCTGAAAAAAAGATTTGTTGCTCTACATAAAGATGGTGTAGGCTATAAGAAGATTGCCGAGACCCTGAAACTGAGCTGCAGCACAGTGGCCAAGACCATACAGTGGTTTAACAGGACAGGTTCCACTCAGAACAGGCCTCGCCATGGTCGACCAAAGAAGTTGAGTGCACATGCTCAGCGTCATATCCAGAGGTTGTGTTTGGGAAATAGACGTATGAGTGCTGCCAGCATTGCTGCAGAGGTTGAAAGGGTCGGGAGTCAGCCTGTCAGTGGTCAGACCATATGCCGCACACTGCATCAAATTGGTCTGCATGGCTGTCGTCCCAGAAGGAAGCCTCTTCTAAAGATGATGCACAAGAAAGCCTGCAAACAGTTTGCTGAAGACAAGCAGACTAAGGACATGGATTACTGGAACCATGTCCTGTGGTCTGATGAGACCAAGATAAACTTATTTGGTTCAGATGGTGTCAAGCGTGTGTGGCGGCAACCAGGTGAGGAGTACAAAAACAAGTGTGGTGTCAAGCATGGTGGTGGGAGTGCCATGGTCTGGGGCTGCATGAGTGCTGCCGGCACTGGGGAGCTACAGTTCAGCAGAGCATGATCCCCTCCCTTCTGAGACTGGGCCGCAGGGCAGTATTCCAACATGATAACGACCCCAAACACACCTCCAAGACGACCACTGCCTTGCTAAAGAAGCTGAGGGTAAAGGTGATGGACTGCCCAAGCATGAGCATCTGTGGGGCATCCTCAAACGGAAGGTGGAGGAGCGCAAGGTCTCTAACATCCACCAGCACTGTGATGTCGTCATGGAGGAGTGGAAGAGGACTCCAGTGGTAACCTGTGAAGCTCTGGTGAACTCCATGCCCAAGAGGGTTAAGGCAGTGCTGGGAAATAATAGTGGCCACACAAAATATTGACCCTTTGGGCCCAATTTGGACATTTTCACTTAGGGGTGTACTCACTTTTGTGGCCAGTGGTTTAGACATTAATGGCTGTGTGTTGAGTTATTTTGAGGGGACAGCAAATTTACACTGTTATACAAGCTGTACACTCACTACTTTACATTGTAGCAAAGTGTAATTTCTTCAGTGTTGTCACATGAAAAGATATAATAAAATATTTACAAAAATGTGGGGTGTACTCACTTCTGTGAGATACTGAATGTAATGTAATTTGTCTACAGAAGTAATTCAGCACACTCACTGTATAAACTGCTGTAATTTATTTCAAGAAATGAAATTTGCGATACATTTGTGAATTTCATCACCTCACGTAACAAAGCTAAGCATTTAAAGATGTGTGCATAGCAAAAAAACAAAAAAACATTTATAGGCTGGATTTCAATTCAGATACTTATATAAAGTAAAAGTAAATACTGCACTGGTGATGGGGAAAGTACAGAATTTTGAATGTATGGCAAGATAGGACACAAGTAATCATATGTATACACTTGATACTATATACCCCTTAAAACTGTTGCAATCTGTTTGTAAAAGCTGGTAAATTAGGAACTAATATATTTATTCCCTTGCATTAGCATCTAAATTCATTATTTTACAGTTATTTGGGTTGATTTGAAAAATTGCTATCTACTGTACTATCTGGGTTTCTTTGGAATACTGTTTTTACCATAAGATAACAAATTCTAACCTTGCATACAATACAGTACAGACAGTATGTGAAATAGGTGGCAGCCATATTCTCATGTCTTGAATCAAGTTATTGGAGAATTACTGAAAGATGATCTCGTAAGTTAAAATGTAGGCATCGCTGTAGACATACAGCAGATGATCTCGGGGGTCATAGTTAAGAAACTCAATATTAGTCTGCATCTTCTTAATATTAATTTTCAAATCAAAGCGTTCTTCCTTTGTTTTGGTGTCATAAGAGTAAAAGATCTGTTCTGTTTCTTTATCCAGGTAACGAGTAGCGTAAAGCACACCACACACCATGAAGGTGTTTGTGGCAGTCGTTTTGTACAAAGACGTTTTCCAAGTTTGGCCCAAAACTGGCGGGTTACTAGTCTCGATTTTACTGATAACCACATTTCCAAAGTTGCTTGTGGTTGCATATATGACATAAACGCCTGATTCATCTGTGGCAAAATCCAAATCAGTATAGCTGTATGTTGTGCCGAGGTGTGCGAATGGAAACTTGCTGTTGTAACCTGTATCACTAGGTAAAGCCACAGTACTGACAGCACGAGTCGTCAAGTTGAACTGACAGACGGAGTAAGTATAGTAACAGTTATAGTAGAGCGCATTGGCGTACATGACCATGTTTGACCCCTGAATTGTGTTTGTTGTGGGATTGGAGCTTGATATATATGTATCTTTTGGTCCTATACCTAATAAAAGGGTACTCAAGGTGCTGTACTGGCGGACATAGTAGCCATATACGTTACTACTTGTCAGCACCACCAGCCAGTACTTGTTCTCGTCTCCTGGAGCGGGTTTTGCATCTCGACCCCAAGCACCATAAGGATAGGAGGTGCTGTATACCGTGATGGAATACGTTCTAGGTCCCACCACACTGACCATTTGACCCAGACCACAGCGTCCTGAAAACACAAAAGAAAAACAGAACTAAAAGTCTTGAGCATTTCTTGAGCTGGTTAACAATGAAAATGCACTGGAAGCTTGAGTTAAAGGACTATTGGGATCTTTAGCGTACCTGGGGGAACTGTAGGAGGTGGTAATGTAACCTTGAGCTCATTTTTGCACTGTTCCAGGTCCCTTTTAACACGCTGGTTCTCTCGATCCTTCTTTATCACCAGCATGTTGTCAAACTTCTCCAGCTCTGCCATTGTGTCCTTCATGTCTTCAAGCTTTTAGAAAAATATCACTTACATTTTTAATTTATACTTATTATATTATATATATATATATATTTTGGAGGGAATATATTTTATATAGTTTTATGTGTATGCCCTATTTGATTTATTTAGTTTTTAATACAATATATACCTTTATTTTTTTATTTGCTTTTTGCAATTATTTTTAATTGTTATTATTTAATATTTTTCTTAAAAAGAAAATGCAGTTGTTCGGATTTTTTTTTATTTTATATTAGAACAGTTTATTTATTTTACTAGTGCTATGTATATAAAGTATGTTAAGTATTATTTTTAAGACTTCAAATGTGCCTAATAAAACTAGGTGGTTTTAATATAGTTCTGGGCGGTTTGTCCAAAAATCTGTATCATGGTTTTTTAGGATTCTGGCAGTTTCAGTACCGTTTAAGTCACCGTTTTTCCTTGACTGTGCCTTTATATGCATCAGAATGCATGAAACTGTTGCAGAACCACTGTATTTTAATCACAATCCAAACAAACATGCTACATGCAGCATGGACAGTTTTTGATGTAAATTAGATTATATAATTTAAAAATTTAAAGCAAAAACAGAATGGTCTGACCTGAGTTTTGTGAAATTATGTTATATAAAATATTTCTGCACAAAACAGTAACAGCAGATGGGCTGAATGAAAATGCAAATTCACTCTCTGACAGCAGATGGCGCTTAGAACACTGCTGTAAACAAAGCAACGTTGCGTTTTTGAATACTACATTAATGCGCATTATATGGAGATAAAATGAAAACAACAAAAAACATCTAAACTAATTCAGTATTTAGGATTTTCTTCCAATATTTCAGGAATCGTGAACAGAGTTTGCTCTGCCGGCCACAGTACTTTCTCCTCTTTGCATCCGTCTTCATTGTTTCTGACTTCTGTTAACCAATGTTTACAGTTGGTTTATTTGCCCAGTAAAAGAATTAGTTGTGTGTTATTAATAGTTCTAAAATTTCTCCAAATTGTGAGAAGTGTTTGCAGTTAACAGGGATCCCTCAATTCACAACATTGATTTACAGTAATGAGTGCTGTTTTGCACAGCAACTCACCTGAGCTACAGTCTGCACATTGAGATGATGGTAATCGTTGGTGGTCATGTTGAGTTTGTTGAGGAGGTCCTGTATTTCGGCAAACTCTAACTCAATGATACGCACAGACACGGCCCCATAAAGATTCCTGTCATCCTCCTTTTCCAGCATGAGCACATTGTCTTCTAGTTGCTTGATGCGTTGTTGCAGACCCAACAAAAGTCTGTCCAAGTCTGTCATCTGCAGATATTTACATTCACATTACTAATTTAATTTGATTTAATTATGTTTTACAATTTTCATTAATTTGAACAACAGATAAAATTTGAAAAAAAAACAATTACCCTTTCTGAAGTGATGCTTCCAATGCATTGTGCAGATATGGTTTCTACTTTCGTTAGTTTTTGCTCAGGGAAAGCAGGATCTGAATTTTTTAGATCGCACACACAGTCCTTCCCTCTCACTGACTGTAATGACCAAATCATAGGAAATTAAATTTAATACAACAGCCAATACCCTGAAAAATGTACAGGTACGTACAGAAATAAATTGTCAAAAATTATTCATTGTAAAAGGATTTTATCTTTCTTACCTGAAAGAAAGCTAGAGGGATGATAATCATCAAAATGAATATATTACACCGACTCATGTCTGAAGGTAGAAATGAGAGCCTAACATCAGAATAAACAACTTCGTTTGGCAGAAGCAGAGTTTTAAAGCCATATCATTATGGTGAAATATCTGATGAAAACTGAGTCTGATTTCTTCATTTATTTTGGGTGGAGCAGGTAGGGTCTGTTGCAATCTTCATCATATCTCTGTGGACACCTTTGGGTGTCAATGAATAATGGAAAATTGTATTGTTTACTAGCTAAGTTTCGACATTATAGTTTTGCCTCACTCTTTCTGACCACATATTTTTTTTAACTTTTGTAATACTTCATGTAGTGTTTGCAACATCAAAATGTTTGTGCTGTTTAAAGCAGCAGAACTTTTAGACTTTCGGGTCATTTGCTCATCATGCTGTCTTACCTGTTGGTCCTCACAGTCATAGTAAGTCCCACTGTTTTTCGACAATATTTATTATTGTTTATTTAATATTTATAATGTTTAATTTAATTTATTGATTGTACATATTGCTGCAGTTATATAATGTATCACTTTATTTGACTCCCGAAAGCATTCAGTAATATAATTCTTTGTGTCTGCTACAATAAAATGAAGTAATAAAAATGCATTCAAAATGTAACTCATGCATTAAACTTTTAAAAGTTTGTGAATTGCGCCGAATATCATGCGTGTACAGTATTTGTGTTGACGTGTGTAAATCAGGTGACTGCCGAGGCTCAGAGAATTCAAGGAGAACAGAAGGATGGTTCCTGTGTGTGTAAACTGAGCAGCTCTATCTGGGCTTTTCCTGCGGTGAGGTTTGAGGGAGTTCAAAAACAACTCCAGACCTGTGAGGAAAACCTTATACAGTTTCATAAAAAGGTGAGCTTCTTTGAATTCATGTAGATTCGTTCTTGAAATAAAGTAATTGCAATGACCTCATTTGTGGTGTAACTTTCAGATAAAGGACAGTAATGTACAACTGCCTAAGATGGAACTCACTCTTAAGAACATCAAAACCCACCTGACGCGTTTCGAGTATCTGAACTCAAACGGCCTGTACAACACCCTTCATCTGCAAAAGCTGATTGAGGAACTTGATGAAATCTATTATACTGCCAGAGATGCTCACAAGAAAAGCCCCAGCAAACAGACAAATGATCTTCTCAAGGAGGTAGATCTCCAAAAAATATCCAAACAACATAAAAAAGTGTTATTTTAGTATAATTGATATACTATTATAGCATTTACTACTATTTTGAATTAGCTTTTTTTCCAGTTTCAGTCATTTTGTTACACGTTTTTGTCTTTCATGATTTTTTTCAAATATTTCTAGCTTTAATTTATTTTTGTTTATGTATTTTAGTCATTTCTTTCAGTTAACATTTCTCATTTAAAGTTGAGGTCTTTCATCTAATATTTAATTTATTTAGCTTTATTTCAATTACTGAAATAAATTTTTTTAGTAGTTTTAGTTAACAATAACAAGTCTTCTGAAAAGTCATATGATAAAAGTTTTATCAGTGTGAAAAACACTGAAATTTAAGTCATTATTCAGGATCTCTACTGTTCCACGAAGCTCATGTCTGCATTCATTTCCTAAAAAAATCAAGTGACAGGAAATATCTTTTGGTTATGGTTTACTCATCATTGAATTTCTATGAAGATGACAAAAGACTAAGCTGATAAAAATGGAAAACAAAAAATGTATTCAAAGATTTGTTGACCATTATATAATTTGTGTTCCTCTCAGTTGAATAATGCAAGGAAGGACGTTGAGAACATGTACAAAAATAATATCTTCAATCTAGAGACAATGAAATCGAGGCTACGTGACCTCAACAACCGAGTGCAAACCTGTAAAACTATACCTGAAGACTTCAGAAGTAAGTACACAACTCTCAGTGAGTGGAGAAACCAAGGGTTTTGAAGATTGGTTTGATGTTTTTTTTCATGAAATAGGCAGTAAAATGCTTACTTTAAACGCATGACCAATCCATACGACTCTACTTGCAGGCACTTGTCATCAGCGTATCATGTCCAACATAAGTTCTCCAGTTGTTACCAAGCTCAATTCCATCAGCAAATCCTATATCTCAGGTGCCTGGGGTCGCGAAGCCAAACGGGACAGTAAGGAACGCTACTGGGAACACTGTCTGGTGAGCGGACACCAGCATGGCAACACAATCAGGATGTACAACTCGTACGAAGATTTCATGGCCAGCAAGAACTACAAAGACGAGTACATTGCATCAGCCTACAGCCACAAGAATGCTGTTCAGGGCTCAGGCACTATTCTGTATGACAACACTGTATTTTACCAGTGCTACAGCACCGCTGAAATCTGCAGCTTCAACATTACAACACAAGCAACCAGGCGTGTGCAACTAGCTGGTGCCGGAATCAACAACAAGTTCCCTTTCTGCTACTACAGCTGTCGTGATTGGACAGACATCGATCTGGAGGCTGATCAAGATGCTGTGTGGGTGATATACGCCACTGAGGAGAACCACGGCAACATTGTTGTGAGCCGTTTAGACCCGCTGTCACTCAATATCACACATACCTGGAAGACGCAACTCTTTAAGAGGTCCGTCACCAGCACGTTTATGGTGTGTGGGGTCTTGTATGCTACACGCTTTGTTAATACTTACCAAGAAGAGGTGTTTTATGCTTTCGATACAACCACTGGTCAAGAGATAAACACTCTTTCTTTGCCTTTTGAGAAGGTTTCTGCTGGAATAGCCAATCTGAACTACAATCCTGTTGACAGGAGACTTTACATGTATAATGATGGCTATCTGTTAGCATATAACACCTTCAACTGAGGGCCTTTCATATGCAGCTAATAAAAAATATGCAATCCAAAGTCCAAACGTCACAGCATGCTGAAAAATGTCAAAATATGCACAGTGGTTAAACTAAAGCTCTACGCTATATCATTATGTGATTGTGAGACTTTTAAAGTGCTTGAGTCAGATGAACCATTTTGTCTAATTTTGTCATTACAATAAATGTGCTTATACTGCACTTCTCTGTGACTGTCAATGTCTTTTTTAAACTCACCTTTTCTACAACTTTACTACTGTACTGCAAACTCTACAATTTATTTCAGTAATGTAACAGTTAACAGATTAACATTAACATCCTGGCAAGAGCCAAAATGCATCATCATGGCACTAGAAGGTCATTATCCTATCCAACGTCGCTGCAAAGAGAAGGCCTTTTAATTTGCCAGATCAAAATATCACATGCCTGATTATTTCAGTCTAATATTTATGAGGTAATAGTTTTATTACAATCTTATAACCTCCATGAGCTCCATGCTTGCGCAGTGTATGACCCGTAATAGAACATTATTTTACGATTCACGATTATATGAATCATTAAGTATTTAAAGGGATAGTTCACCCAAAAATGAAAATTCTGTTATTAATTACTCACCCTCATGTCGTTCCTACCACGATCAAGGCACAGAAACATAGTAAGGACATCTTTAAAATGGTCCATGTGATATCAGTGGTTTAACTGATACTTTTTGTGCGCAAAGAAAACAAAAACGACTTTATACAACGATTCTTCTCACTCTCCATTCTGGAGAGTATCATGACGCATACGCGTGCTTTCCTCTGAATGTAAACAAGGCACAGCACATGCGTGTTCTACATCAGCAGCACCACGCACATGCGTCGTGAAGTCATTGTTTTTGTCTTCTTTGTGAACAAAAAGTATTCTCGTAGCTTCACTAAATTACAGTTGAACCACTGATGTCACATGGACTATTTTAATGTCAGAAAGCTCTCGGATTTCATCAAAATATCTTAATTTGTGCTCTGATGATGAACAAAGGTCTTACAGGTTTGGAACGACATGAAGGTGAGTAATTAATTACAGAATTTTCATTTTTGGGTGAACTATTCCTTTAAAAAAAAAAAAAAAAAAACACGTTTAGTTGTCAAACATTGTGAATAAGTTGGTACTTTTGCAAGACGCGAGCTATAGGCTGTTACCTTTCTTTTATGCCTTACACTGTAAAAAATTATACACTATATTTAAAATTGTGTCAACAGATTACAAGCAATATTATTAATTAAATTCAAACACATAAAAATTTATTAGAATTAATCAAATGAGCTTACAAATCATCCAGTCACAATGAGTAAAATAGCACAAACAAATTAAGTAAAATTGAAACAAAAATATTGGTTTCATTGGACAAAAAAAAAAAAAAAAAACACTATGCTAATGAATACTATGTTATGCATGCCAGGCCAGTAGTTGGCGATCAAGAAACACTGCGCAAAAACGTAATATGCATGCACATGACATCACCTTTTTCACAAATTCATGTTTTTGTTGTTTACATAGAGATGATACAGGCATCATGTTCAAAAGCTTGTGTTTCCGGCCCCCAGAACTGAGTTATTGAAGACACCTGATATTAACACAGAATCACTGAAGGAGAAAATCATGTTTTACCATTGGGTTGTAACAGGGCTGATGAGTCGAGAGGCGTGCGGATCCATGTGCTGGCTTTTATTTACAGGCATGGTCAAAGATACAGGCAGGGTCGAAACAATGGCAAACAGGTATGGCAGAGACAAGACAAAGAGTAAACTTAGGGCAAGCGTGGGTCGACGATCAGCGAACAGTATCCAAAGGGCAAGACAGGAGAGGGAAACCAAAACGTCAGCGATAGTCCAGGCAGGGGAAAACACAATCCATCCAGGCTAGGCTAGGCTAGGCTAGGCTAGGCTAGGCAAACTGACGGGCTTGGTAGGGCAGCGATAGTGCATACGATACTCGGCGACGAGGGGGAGAATGTCCAGGGTTGAAATAGTGTGTGTGATTAGTGATGCTGTGTAATCAGGTGTGCGTGTGATTGGTGCAATGAGTGATTGGTGACAGCTGTGATCAGTGTTGGATGATGGGAATTGGAGTCCATGTGATGTGCGGTGTGAAAGTCCATGTGGTGAGCGGGTGACCTCTAGTGGTGAGTGACCGGGAGTGCAGACCCGATTCGTGACATGGGTCACCATCATGGTGGTCAGTGTTTGCTTTAGTTGGGCTCTTGATCCTTGACTCTTTAACATTAGATATTGTTTGGCTGCTGTAACTGAGTTAGACAACAGTTAAGACAAGCCAAGAGAAAATGTGATTGGGTGGTGTTGGTTATGTTTTGACATCATCATCATTTGACCTGAATCTCTGAGTTGAATTTACCGTATCGATTTCTGCCATCCTGTGATTGTACAGTGTAATGTCTGGAATTTCCAGCATAAACAGAGATTTTAAAAATTTTCTGATCAAATAATTAAATAATAATAAAAAAAAAAACCTTTCATCTAGGCACACAGACATCAAGTATCAGCGTGAGAACCTCAACAATGGTGACCATCAAATGTTGCAGTCATTTGAGCACCTTCACAGGTAAGACCACTTTTGACTGAAATGACTGAATACATTACAATGAAAATATAGAAAGTATAGAAGGAAAATAAGGTTAATATGGGAAAATTTTGGAATTTGTGTGTATTTAATATTTGAAATTATGTATATGTATAATGTAAGCATGTTCTTTACCTGTTTGTAGGTTATTCAGCAGCAGTAACATTTCATTCAGATTTTATTTTATTAACCAAAATGTGTAGTACATAAAAACGCCTGCTTTTCCTCCACAAATAAGCAGTTCTGGCATTTAAAATACGCAAAATATTTATTTACTGGTGACAGGAAAGTACTTCTGAAATTACTGTAGGATAGGAAACTAATAATTGGACATAAAAATTGTTCTGATATTGTTCTTTACCTTTGGGATACTTTGTTCAACATACAATCATTTGCGAAGCAACAATTTTAATCTTGCATACTATATAGTGCAGAAATAGGATTTGTGAAATAGGATTCAGCCAATATCCCTTGTCTCAAATCAAGTCACTGGAGACTTAAGACCCGTTCACACCAAGGACGATAACTATAAAGATAATGATCAAGATATAGTTCTAAACATCCTTCTTAATATTAAAGAATAGCAGAGTCCACACCACAGCGATAACGATAAAGGCACAATGATATCCTTGGAATCACTTTCAGAATGATTTTTTCCAGCTGATGAAAGATAAAAACATTGACACCCAATCAGAATCAAGAGCTCAAGAGCTTGAGAATTTAAAGCAGCAGACGAGGGTGCGCTTAGAAAAACAGACGATATCATTCGCTGGTGTGGACACTAATATTGTTATCTTTATAGTTATCATTCTTAGTGTGAACGGGCTTTACTGAAAGACAAGCTCATAAGTTACAATGTAGGCGTCACTGTAGACATACAGCAAATGATCTCTGGGGTCATAGTTAAGATACTCAATGTTAGTCTTCATCTTCTTGATATTTATTTTCAAATCATATCGCTCTTTGTTGGTTTTGGTGTCATAAGAATAAAAGATCTGTTCTGTGTCTTTGTCCAGGTAACGAGTAGCATAAAGCACACCGCACACCATGAAGGTGTTTGTCACAGTCTTTTTGTGAAGAGAAGTGAACCATGTTTGGTTGAAAACGGGTGGGTTAGTAGTCTCGACTTTAGTGATAATCACATTTCCAAAGTTGCTTGTGGTCGCATATATAACAAAGACACCAAATTCATCTGTGGCAAAATCCATATCAGTATAACCGTATGTTGTGCCGAGGTGTGCGAACGGAAACTTGCTGTTGTAACCTGTATCACTAGGTAAAGCCACAGTACTGACAGCACGAGTCGTCATGTTGAACTGACAGACATAATATGCGTTGTAACAATTATAGTAGAGCGCATTGCCATACATGACCATGTTTGACCCCTGAATTGTGTTTGTTGTGGGATTGGAGCTTGATATATACGTATCTTTTGGTCCTATACCTAATAAAAGAGTACTCAAGGTGCTGTACTGGCGGACATAGTGGCCATATACGTTACTACTTGTCAGC
The DNA here is from genome assembly GCF_012432095.1 of Onychostoma macrolepis. Lineage (NCBI taxonomy): Eukaryota > Metazoa > Chordata > Actinopteri > Cypriniformes > Cyprinidae > Onychostoma > Onychostoma macrolepis. The sequence continues at coordinate 9,571,329 of NC_081179.1, read as the reverse complement.
ACCACCAGCCAGTACTTGTTCTCGTCTCCTCGAGCGGGCTTCACATCTCGACCCCAAGCACCATAAGGATAGGAGGTGCCATATGGTGTGAGGGAAGATGCTCTAGGTCCCGCCACATTGACCATTTGACCCAGACCGCAGCGCCCTGAAAAAACAGAAATCTACAATTAGAAAATTTCTGTTAGGTATTAAAGCACATTTTCTGATTTGGAAAAGAGGAAAACTCAATAGCCATTATTTGTGATACACACTCGTCTTACTCATCATATTCAATTTCTACTGCAAACTGGGGTAAAGTGTAACTTCTTTTATCATGTGGCTTTATATTCAGCAGCTGCGCCACAGATTTGCACCCCTGCTAACAGGCAAAGGTAATAATGGTAATCGATATTAAGATTGAACAAACGAAGATCACAGTTAATCGGTAAAACAATATTTTTCCTAGAAATAGAAAAAAATAGAAAATAGAAAAAAAGACTATTGAGGTCTTTAGCTATAGCGTACCTGGGGAAAATGTAGGAGGTGGTGAAGAAGCCTTGAGCTCATCTTTGCACTGTTCCAAGTTCTTCTTGATTTGGTTCTCTCGATTCTTTTTAATCACTTGCATTTTGTCAAACTTCTCCAATTCCACCATTGTGTCCTTCATATCTTCAAGCTTTAAGAAAAAGGGAGAAAATAAGAAGAATTTAGGCAATTAAAACACGAGTAATGAAAAAATATTTCACAAAACAGAGAAAACGTCCCATCCTTTATTATGTCAATTTAAATAACACTAATTATTAAAGGAATAATCATTTATATTGACATATTATTTAAAATTTCACTTTTTATATCTCACCTCTATTTGAACATAACTTTTATTATTGTTGTGTTTGTGTTTATTTACATCTACGATTTAAATGATTAGATTTTTCCTCTGTGATTATACTTTACATTGCAATGATTCTATGGATTTGTTTATAATTTTAAGAACTTTTTTTTGTACAGTTAGTCACCTGAGCTGCAGCCTGTACATCGAGATGATGGTAATCGTTGGTGGTCCTGTTGAGTTTGTTGAGGAGGTCTTGAATTTCGGCAAACTCTAACTCAACGATGCGCAGAGACATGGCCGCATACAGATTGCTGTTTTCTTTTTCTAGCTCGACCACATTGTCCTCTAGTTGCTTCAGACGTTGTTGTAGACCCAACACAAGTCTGTCTATGTCTGTCATCTGCAGATAATTACATTTACATTATTAATTTAATTGATTGATTGAATTTACTAAAACTATTTAAAATGAATCTGAATTAAATATAAAGAAACATGTTTAAATAAAAAAAAAAATACCCTTTCTGAAGTGATGCTCCTCATGCATTTCAAGGTGGTGGTCTCTACTTTTGTTAGTTCATCTTTAGGAAATAGAGGATCTAAATTTTTCAGATTGCACACACATTCTTTCCCTGTCGCTGACTGTGGTGAACGAATCACAGGAAATTAAATGATAAAATTAAAGAATTAAAAACCAATATATGCACTCTCTATGACAATATATTAGACAGACTATCTTTCTTACCTGCAAGAAACTGAATGGGATGACAATCATCAAAATGAATATACAGGACTGACTCATCTCTAAAGTAGCAAAGGGACCTTATAACCCTAAACAACTTGTGTGGCAGAAGCAGAGTTTTAACGCTATATCATTATGGTGAAATATCTGATGAAAGTGAGAAAGAAGATTTCATTTCTTTGGGTGGAGCAGGTCATCTCTTGCAACAGAGTTTGCTTTTAATTTTCATATTTTGTCTAACTGATGTTGAACTGAACTGACAGTGTCTTGAAGATTTATTTCTTACGTTTAAAGGTTTAGCACATTTAGCACTTTTATACAGACTGTACAAAATACAATAAAATTTGTAATTTTACATTAACAGTAAAATATTACCCTAAATGGGCATTTTAGATCACTGCTTATAAAATGTGTCTTTTTATGCTTTGTTATTTGTTTTAGCAATTAGCCATTTATTTTTGGTTTAGGCTAATAGTAGTTCTTTATACCATTTTTGACCTTCTGACTCTCTGACCTTACCTCACCTATTTTTAAACCTACCAGTTTAATGTGAAAAAAATGACAAATGAAGAAATAAGAGATGTTGTCTTATCTCTGTGGACACATTTGGCAGGTCCATGAGTAAAGTAAACCAAATGTCTTGCCTCACAATCTCACCGCAGTGTTGCTTTATATAGCTAATGTTTGCAAAATCTTGTGTTTGAGTGCAGTATTAAAATATGACTTTTTGCTCATCCGACTGTTGGTCCTTTTCACTGTCATGTGGTTTGGAAGTCTCAAAATCAGAACCAGAGCGTGCGCATGTGCATTCAGCTGAAAATGTAGAGTTTCCCACTGTAATAACGACTTTGTAATGGCGTTAATGTGCGTTCAACTCGTAAATACGATCTATCCGACATGACTTGGACACTGACACCAGATAAGCGTTCCAGAACCCGAGTCTACCGAGAGTATTGCGAGACGGTATTATTATTATTTTACGATACGAAATTGTTAAAATATTTAAATCAAGCATAATGTAAGCATTATGTTCTGCATGTGTCTGTGTGTATAGTGTATGTCTGCATGATTTAGAAAATCAGCAGTGTTGGGGAGTAAATAGTTACATGTAACATAATTACGTAATTTAATTACAAAATAAAAGTAATTGTAATTAGTTACAGTTACTAAGAAAAAATGTGTAATTAAATTACAGTTACTTATGAAAATGTGAAGGATTACAATATGGTTACATATGATTTTTTTCACACACACTCCCACATACAGATTTAATTGATTTCTTTCATAAATTGCAATGACTGCTCTAAAATGTGAAACACCAATGTTACAGAAGTTTATAACATGCTTGTCCGATAACTCTTGTATTTCCTATATGGGTTTATGTATATGCTTTATTTTTTTTTAAGATTAACTGTTGTTGTTTTTTTTCTAAGGCATTGTTAGATTCATGTTTCTTGTCATAGCTATGCAAAGATTTGATTTCAAAAACAGTATCATAGCTATTAAACTATTTCTTGTTGTGATTTTAAATCTGTATTTAACCTCAGAATGATTTTAAAGTAAGTCTGATTTTGTGGTGGCTGTGCTTCAAAGGGGACATTGGATGCCCATTTTCCACAAGTTGGTATGATTCATTAGGGTCTTCTTGGTTGTGAAAAACAACATCCTTTTTACCCTGTCAAAAACAGCTCTGTTCACAGCAACTCATTTCCCTGCATATCTCTTTACATGCTAATGAGCTCTGCTCACCCCGCCCCTCTCTTCGGTGGGAAGAGCAAAGGCAATTCGCAAATAATCGTAAAAAATGTAAAGTGTGAGACTTCTTCTGGAGCTGCAGCTGGATCATGAACAATGGGTACTGATCCATCCTTGAGTTTTAACTTTTTAACAAAGCCTGCCTTGAATTGTCCCTCATTCAGAAAACAGTCTGGAGTAAAATGATTTGCGCAGCCAGACATAAACAAATTTATTGAAAGTGAAGTGAAATGACATGTGGCCAAATACAGTATGGTGACCCATACTCGGAATTTGTGCTCTGCATTTAACCCATCCAAGTGCACACACACACACACACACACACACACACATCCAGAGCAGTGGGCAGCCATATTGCTGCGGCGCCCGTGCCTTGCTCAAGGGTCTCACCTCTGTCATGGTATTGAAGGTGGAAGAGAGCACTGATTATTCACTCCAAAATCAAAATGGCGTGATAATTGAGACTGTTTAGGTTTTTGGGGGATTTAAAAAAAAGGAGTGAAGTTTTATCATTGGAGGGTAGTTGTGTCCACACACTGCCAAGACACATTTATATGCAAATTAAGATATATTTAAGATATATTGAGATAAGACTAACATTAAGATACAGTTATATTACTTTAATAAAGTAATTGTAAAGATACACTAATTACATTTTAAGTAGGGTAACTTGTAATCTTTAACCTATTACATTTCCAGAGTAACCTTCCCAACACTGTAAATCAGCAATAATATTTTCACTCAAATTTTATTTCAAGAACCAAAATATTTAAGTAAATGATTTTCCATTTAAAAACATCAAATATGTAAAATTATTGGTGAATAAAAGACATTAATCAAGTTAAAGTGCCCCTATTATGGATTTAAATTACCTTCCATGCAGTAACACAGCTCTTAAGTGAATGAAAACATCCTGCAAAGTTTTAAATCTGAAAGTGCACCGTTTATAAAGTTATTGTCTCTCAAAAGAAAGAGTCGACTCTGAATCATTGAATCTAGTCCTTTTTTAAAGTGAATCCCAAGCTGTTTCATGTTGACCGCAGCATGAAACATTAGCATATTGCCCACCCGCTGACCTGGGAAAATTTTCGCGTTGGTCTGAATGAAAATGCAAATTCATTCTTTGCCACTAGGTGCCGCTTTTGGGTTAAAAATAGCTGTTTCCCCGGTAAGGTCTGTACACAAAGCAGCACTGCTCTCACAAACACAATCGGACCAATCACTGCAGATTAGCGTCACGCAAAGGAAGGGTTTGGAAAAATTAATCGTTGAGCGAATCATTTGGGAGTCGTTGAGCAAATAAGGTAAAAATAAATGCATATTATAAGAAAATGAAAGTATTTTTTAACCTTGCATGCATGTCAACCTGTTGTTAGGGACTCCCAAAACCAAAATATGAACCTGTCATATAACTGTCATATATAATAGGGGCACTTTAAGTGAACTTGCTAAAACATGATTTCATATGTCACAATGTAGGAATCACTGTAGACGTACAGCAAATGATCTCTGGGGTCATAATTCATATACTTAATATTAGTCTGCATCTTCTTAATGTGAATTCTCAAATCATATCGCTCTTCGTTGGTCTTGGTGTCATAAGAGTAAAAGATCTCTTCTATTTCTTTGTCCAGGTAACGAGTAGCGTAAAGCACACCGCACACCATGAAGGTGTTTGTCACAGTCTTTTTGTGAAGAGAAGTGAGCCATGTTTGGCTCAAAACTGGCGGGTTACTAGTCCCGACTTTACTGATAACTACATTTCCGAAGTTGCTTGTGGTCGCATATATAACAAAGACGCCAGATTCATCTGTGGCAAAATCCATATCAGTATAACTGTATGTTGTGCCGAGGTGTGCGAACGGAAACTTGTTGTTGTAACCTGTATCACTAGGTAAAGCCACAGTACTGACAGAACGAGTCGTCATGTTGAACTGACAGACATAATATGTGTTGTAACAGTTATAGTAGAAAGCATTGGCGTACATGACCATGTTTGGCCCCTGAATTGTGTTTGTTGTGGGATTGGAGCTTGATATGTATGTATCTGTTGGTCCTATGCCTAATATAGTAGTACTCAAACTATTGTACTGGCGGATAAAGTTGCCGTATGCATTACTACTTGACAGCACCACCAGCCAGTACTTGTTCTCGTCTCCCAGAGCAGGATTTGCATCTCGACCCCAAGCACCAAAAGAATAGGACGTTCCATACACTGTGAGGGAATACGTTTTTGGTCCTGATACATTGACCATGCGGCCCAGACCACAGTGACCTAAAAATACAGAAGCAAAAATGTAAGTCTAATACTTTAACGTTTTAGCTGTGGTTACGTAATTATGATAAACTAGTTTATGCATACCTGGGGAAAGTGTCAGGGCTGGTGATGTACTGTTGAGCTCTTCTTTGCACCGTTCCAGATCCCTCTTAATACGCTGGTTCTCACGCTGTTTCACCATCACCTGCGTGTGGTCAAAGTTCTCCAGCTCTGTCATCGTTTCCTCCATATCCTGAAGCTGTAGAATGAAGGTTTACATAAGAATTAGGGAAGTGCACATAATTCATGTAAAAATCTCTGTTTAAGAAGTATTGAATTCATTACAATTAATATTAATATTAACAGTTTTCTTGATGTGACATATTTATACATATCGCAAAGCACATATGTAAAATATTTCAATTTAATTTAAATTTTATTACATTTAATTAAATATTCATTTAACTTAAATGTTTATATTTAATTTATTAAATAAATATTTCCTTTAATGTAATGCATTTCAAGCGTTATCATATCATGAAGCATTGCAGAAAAAGGAAATATTTATTTAATAGCATTATCATTTTCTACAGCATCTAAAGTGTTGACTGTGAAAAAGACTATGAAACAATGTTATTGGTATGTTAATCTTCTTATGAGTGCAAATGTATGTGACAGTGTTGGTGAGGAATTATTTTACTCTTAGCATGACATACTGCATGACAAACTCATTTCCTATTCTACTTAAATATAATATATAATATAAATATAAATGTACCTCTGCAGCAGTCTGTAAACTTTGCTGCTGGTAACTGTCAGTGGTTCTGTTGAGTTTGTCTAGAAGGTCTTGAATCTCGGCAAACTCTAATTCAATAATGCGTAGAGACACGGCTGCATACAGATTTCCATTGTCTTCTCTTTCCAGCATGGATACATTTTCAAGAAGCTGCCGGATACGGTGTTGTAGACCCAACACCAGCCTGTCAATCTCTGTCATCTGATTAAACAGGTAACAACTGAATAAGAAATTGAGCATCAGTAATACATTTGTAAAGAATTCTTCTGCAAATGATAAAAATTTTTACCATACATCCCTAAATAGTATGTTTTGCCATGTTTCTACCTTTTCTGAAGTGATGTTCTCCGTGCATTGTGTAGCTGTGAACTCAATGTTATTTAGTTTATTCTCAGGGAAAGCAGGATCAGAATTTTGTAGCTCACACACGCAGTCCTTTCCTTTCGCTGACTGTGAACACAAAATAACAGTAAATCCAACATACAAGCAAAATTACACCTTAAAAATGTTAATATATAAAAGAATATTGAAACATACTGTCAGTAATAATGTTAAATAAAAATAATGGACAGTTAAATTTTACCTGTGAAAACATTAGAGGAATGACAACCATCAAAGTGAATATGTTTGATTGACTCATGTTTGAGACAGGAGAGGTCAGTATCCTGTAGCCTTGAAAATAAAGAACGGTTTGCTTTGCAGAAAGACAGAAGCTCAGATTTAAAGCAAAAATCCCAGGATTGGTTAGTGAGCTGAATGTTTCTGCTGACATGAGAGAAATTACAAAATGTGGAAGTTCATCATCTGATCCTGCAAATATTTTTAATGAGATTATGATTTTTGTTAATATTGTGTGTGTGTGTGTGTGTGTGTGTGTGTGTGTGTGTGTGTGTGTGTGTATACATTTGTCCTGATATCTGATGTTTCTGTACATCTGTTTGATCCTCTTATGCAATTTGTTTGCACTTTTACCAATAAAACAAATAAGTATATACAACAAATCTCAAAAATCATATCACTTGGCATAACCAGTTGTAAGCAGAAGATAATACCAGTTTTGCTGACATGAGAATTAAAAAGTTAGAAATGTCCTCTTCATGAATTGCCTTTTTTCTTGAGATCAAATAAATAAAATGTCATCAAAGGTATTAGGTCACCCCCTTCTAATGAACAGGTTTGACTACTTTAGTAATTTCCATGAGTACAAATCTTAATGTTTAAGCATATAATGATATTCTAGGGAATTGTGTGCTTCTAATTTTAAAGCAACAGTTTGGACAGGACACTTTTCTATTCTAACATGACAATGTCTCTGTGTATAAGGCAAGGTTCAAAAATAAATGATTGATTTAGTCAGTGTGGAAGAACTTGACTGGTCTGCAGAAAGCCAAATCCAAGCTGAACACCTCTGGTGTGACTTTACAGTAAATGCAGATCTTGAGCCAAAAACTCATCACCAAACCCCAATGACTTTTACATACACTATATGGACAAAAGTATTGGGACATCCCCTTCTTTAGAACACAAAAAGGCACTTCCAAAACTGTGGCAACAACGATGGAAACATAATTCATGAATTTAAAAATTGTATTTCCATCTCTGTTGCAACAGTTTTGGAAGTGTCTAAAATGACCGAGTGAATCATTTCTTTTTAACCTTGCCTTATACACAGAGGCATTGTCATGTTAGAATAGAAAAGGTCCTGTCCAAACTGTTGCTATAAAATTAAAAGCACACAATTCGCTAGAATATCATTATATTCTTTAACATTTAAGATTTGTACTCATGGAAATGACTAAAGAAGTCAAACCTGTTCGTTAGAAGAAGGTGTCCCAATACTTTTGTCCATATAGTGTACATGTATTTTCATATACATTTTATAATATTGTAACCTACTGACATAAGAAAAAAAGTTAAATATTACTAAGAGATTGCGTTTCCTTTATTACGGTCATTTCAATATGATGATGCAATACTGAAACCAATTTGCGTAATAAAAGTGCATATATCTGCATAAAATTTATGATGACCTGAGGTGGTATTTTTTTTAGAGGAGAACTTGTGGTTGAATTTTCCCTCATTTCTCAATTTTCCCTCATTTCAGAAATGAGACACGTGCAATTTTCACATCCTCTTCAACAGCCCCCCCAAAACGCCAATTTTTCATAATTGCAACATCTTAGTGCTTGTGTGGTGATTTAAAGCAGATCTCTAGTCTTTCTGCCCATTTGGTCATCATGTTCGTCTTCCTGCTGCTCCTCGCAGTCATCGTAAGTGTCTCTGTTTAAATAAGCTCATAAGTTTCTAGCATTCCGACAATTCTGAAAAATAATGATTTGAGAGAAAATATGAGAGAACTTATGTATGATGCAATAATCTAATTATGTTTGTACACAAGGGGACTGTCGAGGCTCAGAGAGTTCCAGGTCAACAGAAAACTGATTCATGTTTGTGTAAAATAAACAGCTCTACCTGGACATTCCCTGCTGTACAGTTTATGGAAGTCACAAGACAGGTCCAGATCTGCGAGGACAACCTGAATGAGTTTGAGGAAAAGGTAAGGTATCGTTAAGCTTCTAATGACAATTAGAACTAAATGGACACTGTATTGATTTTCAAATGATGTCCATTACAATTGGGAAGAATATCAGTTGACTTTCTGAAGTGACTTCCAGTTGAGGAACACAAAGGCAGAACTGCCAATGATGGAAGCCACTCTTCAGAACATCTCAGCCCGTATGAAAGCATTTGGTTACCTGCACACAAGTGCACTGTACAGCGCACTTCATCTGCAACAGCTGAACCAGGAACTTGAGGAAATTCATCAATCTGTCAATGAAACGCACATGCAGAACCCCAACAAAGAGACGCATAACCTGCTCAGTGAGGTAGATATTGCAACACATGATCACACATATTTCTCTAAACTCCTTTCTTTCAAATCAGTCTCAAATTAGAGATGACAACAACCATCTCAACAATATAAAAATAGGTGTCCGATTTAATGAGACCATCTGTTGTTCTCAGTTAAATAAGGCCAAACATGATGTCCAGAGGATGTACAGAGATGATTTCTTCAACCTAGAGACCATGAAGAAGAGGTTACGTGACCTCAACAACCGTGCACAGAGTTGCAAGACCATGCCAAATGATTTCAGAAGTACGTACATTACTGTCTGATTTTTTAAAATTATTTTTCTTAAGGAAGGATATAGAAACTTTTAAGGAATATAAATGCTTTCAAATGCCATTTTATGAATTAAGAAGGTTGTTCTAACAAAATAAAAAAAACAGTTACTAAATTTTGCAGGTACTTGTCATCAGCGCATCATGACCAGAATAAGTTCTCCAAGTATCACCAAGCTTAATTCTATCAGCAAGTCCTATATTTCTGGTGCTTGGGGTCGTGATGCTCTGCTAAGCAGTAAGGAACACTATTGGGAACACTGTCTGGTGAGCGGACACAAGCATGGCAACACAATCAGGATGTACAAGTCATATGAAGATTTCATGGCCAACAGGAACTACAAGGATGAACAGATAGCATCATCGTACAGCGACAAGAATGCCGTTCAGGGCTCTGGCACTATTCTGTATGACAACACTGTATTTTACCAATGCTACAGCACCGCTGAAATCTGCAGCTTCAACATTACAACAAAAGCAACCAAACGTATGAAACTGGATGGTGCCGGAATCGACAACAAGTTCCCTTTCTGCTACTACAGCTGTCGTGATTGGACCGATATCGATCTGGAGGCTGATCAAGATGCTGTGTGGGTGATATACGCCACTGAGGAGAACCACGGCAACATTGTTGTGAGCCGTTTAGACCCGCTGTCACTCAATATCACACATACCTGGAAGACGCAACTGTTTAAGAGGTCCGTCACCAGCACGTTTATGGTGTGTGGGGTCTTGTATGCTACACGCTTTGTTAATACTTACCAAGAAGAGGTGTTTTATGCTTTCGATACAACCACTGGTCAAGAGATAAACACTCTTTCTTTGCCTTTTGAGAAGGTTTCTGCTGGAATAGCCAATCTGAACTACAATCCTGTTGATGGAAAACTCTACTTGTACAATGATGCCTATCTTTTAGCATATGATACCTTCAACTGAGATTCTTTCATAGGCATCTAAGAAAAAAAAAAATGGAATACATTTCACAGCGGGCAGAAAATCTCAAAATATTCACAGTTGTTAAACTAAAGCTTCACGTTAGCATTATGTGATTGTAAGTCAGTTGTACAATTTTGTCTAATTTTATTGTTACAATAAATGTACTTTAACAGACGATTTATCTCACACGTTCTACAAATTTACTAATTAATGTACTGCAAACTCTACAATTTCTTTCAGTACTGTAATATTAAATGCTGCTGGTCATGGCAAGAGTCAGAATGCAATATCATCAGTCCAGTACATGACACTCATTATCCTATCCATCATTGTTGCAAATAGAAAGAACTTTCAGTTCCTAGATCAAAAATCACATGCCTCATTATTTCTTTTTTAGCATTTGTGTTGTGCTGTACGCATGCACGTTCAGGTGAGAAGAAACGTTTCAGAGCTCCATGCTAGCGTATATTGTATAACGGTGGTTAGATTTTTACGACAGGCCTACAAGATTGTGTGATTCAGTATTCATTTCATAGAACACGTTTAACTTTCAGACGCTGAGGATATGTTGATTAGTGATGAAAGAAATTAATCTTTTTAAAGCTTTGAATCTTTTGAACCAACTGCTACGCAAACCTGCTGGTCAAAATTGTATAAATGCAACAAAAAGTCAGGCCAAAACATGCATAATAAGGTATTACAAACCCATTAAAAATGTTTTATTGAAAGTATAATATATTAAATGCAATTAACAAATTATAAAATACAATTAAATTTGAAGTGCCTTCATAATGTTCTTTTATTAATTTACAGGACTTTTGTTTGTTTTATGGAGTGCTTGTAAATAAGAGACTGTTAACTACTAAAGTTATTCACTGCTTGATTTAGTCTATTAAAATACATTTAGAATTCCCCCATAAATCAAGGTAAAAAAAAAAAAAAAAAAATCTCTGTATGACTTTGTCTTTTACACTTATATCATCTGATAGTGTTAATGGCACTGAAGAGTGCCAAATTGGTTGAATGAATGCCACCTACTGGCGATTTTACGTAGGCTATACATTTCCCCTCTCTCTTTTTTAATTTCTGTTACTGCTGCAAGCTCCAATGACACACTCAAAATAGCAAAATATCGTCTAATTATCTTTATCTACAAAATTCCAGAAAATATATATATATATTTTTTTTTTCATTATCACACACCATGAAGGTGTTCATTCATTTTGTAAAAAAAAATGGATCATGATTAGTTAAAAACTGGCAATTTACTGATAATCACAATTCCATAAAGGTGCCATATGTGATTGTCTTCAGAAACATTTTTTTGTTATGCTGGTTGAAAGTCTCTTCACATCCTGATAGCAATCATTAAGTTAAGTGGTCTAAATGTATTTATATACCGTATTGTCCCGAGTATAAGACGACCCTGATTATAAGACGACCCCCCTTTTTCCAGATGCACCTGTTGAAAAAAGGCTTTTTGAAAACCAAATCTTGTTTTTTTTTTCTCTCTCTCTCTGTAAAACACATTTATTCTTAAATTATTTTCATATTGCATATTTTTCCAATTCTAATTTTTGTTTTGAAAGTATGGTAAAATGTATCAACAATGACATTGGAAAATTTTGATATACCATTGAAATAACAGGTAGCCCATCTGAATTATATAACATTTAGGCTATCCAACTCATAGTAGCCTACCAAAATGTTATTATCAGTAGAAGTGAAATCTTATTGTAGTCTTCAAATCTGGGTACTGTCTTATGTTTTAAAATCACTTACAGAGGAAGTTTGGTCCCATCAGGCTAACATGACAGTCACGATCATGCTGCTGTAAGCTTTTCTTTTTCATTTGTTTTCATTCGCGATCTTTACAACACACATTACATATTTCATGGCACACTCGTTTTATGCGTTTTTGGCGCCACCTATTGTTGTGGGTGTATTATTGACATGTCAAAGTCTAGACCCTGAATATAAGACGAACGCGTTTTTTTCAGATGTATTTCCAAGAAAAAAACATCGTCTTATATTCGGGTCAATACGGTATTCTGTGGAAGGTGTAGGACCAAGAAATGTTTGTCCCAACGTTTTAATTGTCTTTCCTACCTGCCTGTCAACGTATGTATTTACATACCTCTGCGCACCCTGTTCGCGCAGACAGGATAGCCTACATCATCAGCGCGATCTCGCGCGCTGTACAGACAGAGCAAGAATGGCAGGCAAACATCAACAACCCAATCTTCCTTCCTGGTATTGTAGTACTTTTACCAGCTGTGCTGTAAAGCTTTCTCACCGGCGAATGACATGTGATGTAGACCAGTGGTTCCCAATTCCAGTCCTCGCGCTCCCCGCTCTGCATATTTTGCATGTCTCACTTAGTCAACACACCTGAATCAGATAACCAGCTCGTTAGAAGTGAGCTCTGTGCATGAACTGTGTTCCGATTGATATGATCCCTACACAGTGTTCATTGCTCCCTACTCCCTGAGCAGGGAAATCCGTTGAAGTTGATTTAACTTCGGAACATTCATTCAAGGATTTGCGCTGCGCAGCGTCTTCACACACAGACGAAACTTACTAGAGAAGTGTGACATAATATACCTCTGTAATTAAATACTATTTAAATTCACATCTTGCACACTTTAAAGCCCTTTGTATGGAACATAAACGCTCGCTTCGAACTGGAATCATGGCGGAATATCTGGTGAACATTAAACAAATGTCAACCTAAGCTTTGGTTATCCATCACTAGCATTTCATTTCATTCAGATTTTATTTCATTAACCAAAATGTGTAATAGTAGGCCTACATATAAACTAGTGCTGTCAAACGATTAATCGCGATTAATCAAAAAGTCAAATAAAAGATAGTTAAACTTTTTAACATAATATATGTGTGTATTATGTTAATTATGTATAAATAAATACACACACATACAGTATATATTTTGAAAATATTTCCATTGATTTCCATGCTTATATTTATATTCATATAATTTATATTATATATAAATATTTTAAATGTATAAACTTATTTTTTCTTAAATATATACATGCATATACAAATATATAAATACACATGTAAATATACACAGTACACACATATATTATGTAAACAAAAACTTTTATTTTGGATGCGATTGATCACGATTAATCATTTGACAGCACTAATATAAACACATGATTTTCCTCCACAAAGCAACCAGTCTTGGCATTCGAAACATGTAAAATCATATTTATTTACAGTAAATGAACATACTTAACTGGTGATGGTAAATATTGTAAATACAAAATTTGGAAATATTTAAAGATAGGAAACTAGCAATTGGACATGATACACTATAACTGTTCTGATACCACAGACCCCTTTTTTATGTTAGCATGTAAGCATGTCTTAAATCATGTTTTTCCATGTCTAAAAATCTTAAAGGTGGGGTGTGTATTTTTTCAAAAACGCTTTAGAAATGTCGGGCCGAGTACCAAAACAAACTTGTAGTCAATCAGCAGTAAGGGGAGTGTCTACTCATGATGCGGAGGAGAGAACGCTCAGTGCACATGATGGACATTGGCCGAGCCGAGCGACAACAGAAAGATAGAGATGGCGGATAAAAAACAAAAGAGGAAAATGTCTGCGGAACAAAAGAAGGCTTACACCGTGTCTACACTGGACGCGACAACGCCGCAACAGTTAAAGTCTGTCTACACTGGACGCGACAAATCGACCGTTGAAAATCATTTGAAATTTGTGTCAATACCTCATAAATAGGAAGGTATTTTAGTAATAGGTAATACCTATTATTTAGTAATAGGTATTATAATGAGTTCTATAGTATTTTGTTACACCGTGCCACTCGCGTCCAGTGTAGACACGGTGTTACGATAAGGCAAGAAGTAGAACCCGTGTAAATATCGGATCAGCTTTCCAGCGCTGGAGAGAACTCAAGGAGTGGGAAGGCCTGTGATTGGACGCCGAGGATGCTTTGTTTCTTCTCGATAGGTGAGTAACATTGGTTTTGCTGTTTCACAGAACTAATCGTTACCTGGGGTGCATATGTATGTGTGTGGCAGAGCTATCAAAATAGGGCGAGACCCTTTTGGGGTAGGGGCATGTTTGTTTTGGTGATTTGAAATATCAACATTGGCTACCAGAAATCACTTACCCCACCTTTAAAGTTAACTTTGAGTTAATAGATTTAAACTAGGGTGACCATATGTGCCATTTTTCCCGGACACGTCCTTGCCAGGATTTGTTTTGGCTTTGTTTTCCTGTTTTCATGCTTGCTGAAGGTAATGATTGAAAAGTAGTTTGACCAATAACATGCAGGCATTGTACATAATGAACCAATCATGGTGTGTGTGAGAAGGTGGGATCTACGGTCAAAGAGGTATACATAGGTATGCAATTACGTATACATATTAGGTGTGTTCGACTTAAAAGCAGCGTGGCTCAGACCGATCAGTGTTTGACATCAAAGTACCCTGAGAGCGTTTTGAACGCATATGGAACAATCTGTATGGTACTTTGATGTCCGATGATACCGATCGGTCTGCACACGCAAACAAAGCCAAAACCTAGATATTTTAGGCAATATAGAAATCCTGCCCAGGACGCGTCCGGGAAAAATGGCACATATGGTCACCATAAATCTAGCTTAATTCATTATCCTAAATTCATTTGGGTTCATTACCTGGTATGTTTAAAAACCTTGCACACTTTGAAAATCTAATATCTACTGTCTGTGTACCTTTTTGATACTGTTTTCAACATAAAAATCATTTGCAATGCAGCAGTTCTAATATTGCATACTATTTAGTGCAGACAGTATGTGAAATCGGATGTAGTTAAATAGAGACTTACTGAAAGACGAGCTCGTAAGTTAAAATGTAGGCATCACTGTAGACATACAGTAAATGATCTCTGGGGTCATAGTTAAGAAACTGAATATTAGTCTGTCTCTTCTTGATATTAAATTTAAAATCATATCGCTCTTTGTTTGTTTTGGTGTCATAAGAGTAAAAGATCTGTTCCGTTTCCTCATCCAGGTAACGAGTAGCATAAAGCACACCGCACACCATGAAGGTGTTTGTGGCAGTCATTTTGTGAAGAGAAGTGAACCATGTTTGGCCCAAAACTGGCGGGTTACTAGTCTCGATTTTACTGATAACCACATTTCCAAAGTTGCTTGTGGTTGCATATATGACATAAACGCCTGATTCATCTGTGGCAAAATCCAAATCAGTATAGCTGTATGTTGTGCCGAGGTGTGCGAATGGAAACTTGCTGTTGTAACCTGTATCACTAGGTAAAGCCACAGTACTGACAGATTCAGTTGTCAAGTTGAACTGACAGACGGAGTAAGTATAGTAACAGTTATAGTAGAGCACATTACCATACATGACCATGTTTGGCCCCTGAATTGTGTTTGTTGTGGGATTGGAGCTTGATATGTATGCATCTTTTGAATCTATACCTAATATAATAGTACTCAAACTATTGTACTGGCGGATAAAGTTGCTGTATGCATTACTACTTGTCAGCACCACCAGCCAGTACTTGTTCTCGTCTCCCAGAGCAGGATTTGCATCTCGACCGCAAGCACCATAAGGGTAGGACGTTCCGTACTCTGTAAGGGAATACGTTTTTGGTCCTGATACATTGACCATGTGGCCCAAGCCACAGTAACCTGAAAAAATAGAAGCAAAAATATAAGTATAATACTTTAATGCTTTAGCTGTGGCTATGTAATAATGATAGTCTAGTTTATGCGTACCTGGGGAAAGTGTTGGGGCTGGTGATGTACTGTTGAGCTCTTCTTTGCACTGTTCCAGGTCCTTCTTAATGATCTCGTTCTCACGCTCTTTCGCCATCACCTGCAAGTGATCAAACTTCTCCAGCTCAGCCATAGTTTTTGTCATGTCCTGAAACTGTAAAAATTAAGGATTAAACAGGAATTAGTAAAATGCACATCATTTACAAAATATTGTTAAAGAATTGGGGACCTGAACAGTCAAAAACAAATAGTAAAGGTAAATAATAAATAAATAATATAAAAATCTGGTTTAGAAGTAATTAATATTTATAGCTCTTTCTTGGCATTACACAAAATAAAGAAATTTAAATATTAAAATTTTATTTAAAGTTAATTACATTTAATTAAATATTCATATTTAGTTTAGATCAATTTTTAAATTTAAATACATTAAATAAACATTTCCTTTTAATTTAATACATTTTGAAAATTATCATATCACTATCATTATCATATCATTATCAAAATAATTAAAGAATTAAAAAAATATATAAAATTAAATATTTATTTAATATTCATATTTAATTTAGATAAAAAATTAAATGTAATTTAATTAAATAATATTTTCATTAATGTAACATGTTGAGCATTATCATGTTCTGCAAAACCTAACAGGACTGTGAAACAACATTTTTATATTTAGATTTTTTTTATAAATGCAAATGTATGTGACTGTGTGTTTTGGTGAGGAATTAATTTTAGTTTTAGAAATATGTCACAAAAAACACATTACATATAATTAATATACAAAGGTGTACATAAAAACATGTGCATGTAGTGTAAATAAATGTACCTCTGCAGCAGTCTGTAAACTTTGCTGCTGGTAACTGTCAGTGGTTCTGTTGAGTTTGTCTAGAAGGTCTTCAATCTCGGCAAACTCTAATTCAATAATGCGTAGAGACACGGCTGCATACAGATTTCCATTGTCTTCTTTTTCCAGCATGGATACATTTTCAAGAAGCTGCCGGATACGGTGTTGTAGACCCAACACCAGCCTGTCAACCTCTGTCATCTGATTACAAAGGAAATAATTGAATAAGAGACAATTTTGCTTTAGTAACCGATTTGTACAGAATTATACATGCCTAATTTGCAACCCTAAACATCACAACAGTATGTTTTGGCATGTTTCTACCTTTTCTGAAGTGACGTTCCTAGTGCATTGAATAGCAGTGAACTCAACGTTATTTAGTTTATTCTCAGGGAAAGCAGGATCAGAATTTTCTAGCTCACATACACAGTCCTTCGTTCTCGCTGACTGTGGAGATGAAATAACAGGGCATAAATAAATCCAACATACAAGCAAAATTACACCATAAAAATGACAATATATATATATAGTATATTTAATAAACACTGACATTAAACATGATGTTAGAAATAATGTAAAATAAAAATAATAAAATGATACTGAAAAGTTACATTTTACCTGTGAGAAAATGAGAGGAATGACGACCATCAAAATGAAAATGTGTGATTGACTCATGTTGGACATATTACAGGTTGCTATCCTGTAGCTTTATATATAAAGAAGTTTTGCATCAGTTTCTGCTGACACACAAAAAAATTACGAATTGAGGAAGTATATATTTGGTGTGTGTGTGTAATATATATATATATATATATATATATATATATATATATATATATAGCGGTTTAGACATTAACGGCTGTGTGTTGAGTTATTTTGAGGGGACAGAAAATTTACACTGTTATACAAGCTGTACACTCACTACTGTACATTGTAGCAAAGTGTCATTTCTTCAGTGTTGTCACATGAAAAGATATAATAAAATATTTACAAAAATGTGAGGGGTGTACTCCTGTGAGATACTGTAAATATATATATATATAGAGAGAGAGAGAGAGAGAGAGAAATAAACAAATGAGTACACCCCTCTCTGAACAAACACAAAATATTTTTTTTCTTAGTGATCAATAATACTATTCATGAAAAGATGGCAAAATGCAAACATACACTTATCAAAAAACAGACAAATACATATCATTAATAATATGTGTCATTAATATCTGAAACCAATTTTGTTTAAATGAAGGGTATGTACTCTATAACTCTGACCCTCTTGGCATTGATTGTACAAGTTCATGAAAAATCATCACATCTATTCTGCTTAACTCCTGGAGGATGACCTCCTTAACCCTGATCTTTAATGGGGAGTATTGTTCAACTTGTCTCTACAAAACCCCCCCCAGAAGGTTTTTTTTTTTACTGTGGGAGATTGGATATTGTAAGTGTTGAAAAAGTGCCTAGCAATGCAGGGAATTATAAGCGGGGCATCTTCTCTTTCAACTTTTCGGATTACATCACACAGTGGTGTGTGAATTCATGACAGCACTAATGAAGCACAACACCCTCATGTCTTCAGCACTCATAAATCCTTACAGAAGAACTACCACCGAAATGCTATTAGATCCAAAATGATTGAATTATTAGTCATGAAACCAGAGTATGGATTCCCATAGGTCCACATTCTGTAAATGTTAAACTTGCAAAATGGTTAAAATAAGTTTATTGTGCATTGGCTACAGTGTGGCTATAGTCCAGTGTGGACAACAATCATGCATTTTACTTCTTACCGTGTGAGACAAAACAATAGCGTCATAGCATTTGCCAGCTCAGAGACACTTGCTCCTGCTCTTTTTCTAGCAAAAAAAAAAAAATCACTCATCGCGAAATTAAATCTTAAAGCACAGGCCTGATTGTTTCATTGACCTGGACACTTAAAAACTACTATCTTCTGTGCAAAGAAATAAGTCTCCTGCTGATTCTCTCCCAAGTGCTTCCATTGTTGTCAGCATTAGGTCTGATTGAATGACTAAAGAATGATTCAGTGGGCTATGTAACACATTTAGTTTTCAAGAAATTACTCCTCTTGAAATGTTTTGGTTCAATATACCTGTTGATTACAAAACAAGCCTTTAACTGGAAAAAATCATCAAGCTCACATCGGCTGACTCTCAGCTGATCACATCTACGTATAGGGATACGACACCTATCACAGCATTCCTATATAAGGTCTGTTCAGTATTATTACTGCAAATTACCCTCCTCCATCCCCAACGCCTCCTTTCACCACAGTCAGGACTTGGCTTTCCTTGTTGAATCAGACTCCTTTTATCTTGAATAATGTTGTTACACTTAAATATCATTAAAGGTGCAGTAGGAGATCTTGGAAAATGCTAAATTTAGCCTGATAGCACTCAAAGCGAACTTCCCACCCTCCCTGCATTCGCCGTCCAAAGCCACGCCCCCTGAACGCATATACGCTCACAGACCGAATAACAGAGACAACATTACTACAATAGGCTACATCAACGGTTCCCAATCCCAGTCCTCGCCATGATTCCAGTTCGAAGCAAGCGTGTATGTTACATACAAAGCGGATTAAAGTGTGCGAGATGTGAATTTAAATAGTATTTAATTACAGAGGTATATTATGTCACATTTCTCTAGTAAGTTTCGTCTGTGTGTGAAGATGCTGCGCAGTGCAAATCCTTGAATGAATGTTCCGAAGTTAAATCAACTTCAACGGATTTCCCTGCTCAGGGAGTAGGGAGCAATGAACACTGTGTAGGGATCATATCAATCGGAACACAGTTCGTGCACAGAGCTCACTTCTAACGAGCTGGTTATCTGATTCAGGTGTGTAGACTAAGTGAGACATGCAAAATATGCAGAGCAGGGGGTGCGAGGACTGGAACTGGGAACAGCGCTTGGCTACATCACGTGTCATTCGCTGGTGAGAAAGCTTTATAGAACAGTTAGTAAAAGTACTACAATACCAGGAAGGAAGATCAAGTTGTTGATGTTTGTCTGCCATTCTCACTGTGTCTGCACAGCATGTGTGATCGGCTGATGATGTATCCTGTCTGCACAAACCGGGTGCGCAGACGTCAGGGGCGATTCTAGGATTTTTTTTAATGGGGTGGCATAGGGGGGACCAAGAACCAGTTAGGGGGGGCACATGGGAAACGTCATGTACCCCAACAAGTGGAATGACATAAAAATGGTACTGCACAAGTGCCTGGACAACTCATCTCTCTTTTTATAAATAAAAACCACTGAACAGACAATACTTGAATGAGGCATTTAGATGAAACTTGTTCTCAACTTCTTTTATTGTCCAAACAGACTGTGTGTGTGTGTCTTGTGAACATTTTGTAAAAATTGCTCATGTTCTGACTTTCACCTGTTGCTGCTGGTGTAGTCCTCACTGGCCCTCTCTGGCTGGCTCTGACCTGTGCTGCCAGGTTCAGGGCTGCTAATTTGCTGGCCTACTTGGCCCTGCCTGGTGAATTGGCTCTGACCTGCAATGCACTGTACTGCATCTACCTGTCTTTGACATGGTTTCTTCTTGAAGAAACCTTGAATGTATTGCTGCTGTGCCTGACTTTGTCCCCTTTAAATTTTTTTTTTTACACAAAATTCTGTCTAAAATTGAAAAAACTCTTAACTTAATCATCAATATTACACAAATAGTACGTTTAATAGCCATATTCTCATCTGATTAAAGACAAAATCATTTAAATGTGAAGCTGTTCTTGGACATTGCAAACGAAAATAAAAAATATAAGACTAGCACACAAAAACGTTTGTTTATTCAGTACAAACAGGTGTTTACTATTCGGACCGAGCGTTTTGATTGGACGAACATTTCTTGGTCCTACGCCTTCCACAGAATAGATAAGATAAATACATTTAGACCACTTAACTTAATGATTGCTGTCGGGATGTGAGGAGACTTTCAACCAGCATAACAAAAAATGTTTCTGAAGACAATCACCTATTGCACCTTTAAGTACATTAATAATATACACTTTGTTCTGTTTACCTAGGCCTAGGGGGTTATTATTGCTGCTCTCCCTGCTCATTCATGACAGGCTGCATGGATAGGCAAGGAGTTTTTGCCCAAAACAGAACCATACCACCAAACTGTATGATAAGTGTCTATCATTTTGATGACAATGGTCCTGACAGAACTTAATTTTGTAACTTTTAGGAGGGTGCGCACTGTAAAAAAAAATAAATAAATAAGTTGATAAGTTGAAAAAATAAGTTGAGAAGTTGCTTCAGCAGATTTTCGAGTTTTCTCAACTTTTTGTTGTATAAACTAGTGCTGTCAAAATTAGCGCATTAACGCAGGCGATTAATTTTTGGCAGCGGCTATTTGCACTAAATGTAAATAGCGATAGATGCTATTTACACTGTGCAAATAGCATATTTTTTTAATGATATGCTATTTACACTAAGTGCAAATAGCTATAGATTCTATTTACACTGTTAAAATAGCAAGATTTTTATACTACTTATTGCAAATAGTGGCAATTATCTGCACCTCAGTATTGTAGTACATTATAAAACAGTACACAATTACACAATAGCCTCAAATTAGGCTATTAAATGGATGCCACCTTATTGGGACAATAAAGCCCTCCCTACACCTACCCTAACCCTACCCGACACTTTATTTTCAACTTTTTGATTATTTACATAATTTTTATTGAAAATAAATGCCTTTCCGATGCGATATGAGATTTGAAAAGGGAGAAAAAAAGTTCTGCAAAAGGTGGGTTCGAACTCGGGTCGATCGCGTCAAAAAGCACATGCCTTATCATCTACGCCACTGAAACTGAAGCTGATCAAGCATCTTTTTGCAGTGTTGACTATCCCGATCACACGTTGGTGGGCGGAGTTAGTGTAAATAGCCTTTGCCAACAAGGCGGGCTATTTGCACTTATGGCTCGTTTCCACTGAGCGGTACAGTTTGGTACAATACGCAATTATGTCCGTTTCCAATGTCAGAAGTTGTGAATGGTACCAAAATAGCAAACCATGCCGTACCACTTTTTTGGTACACTTTGGTTGGGGTACCTAGCACAGCAAAGGGTACCAAAAGGGTGGAGCTAAACTCATTGCAGAAGTTGATTGGTTTACCAGAATCGTCACTTTTGCGTGATACAAGGGAATAAAGCTTCTCCTTCACTTGTTCCGCTCTGCTGTGTTCAGCTTATTACATCAGAGTGTGCAAACGCACACACAAAACAATAACAGTGTATTTTATACTTTTATATTTTCACACAGATAACCATTTCTCAATATGTGTGCTTGTCTGTTCTTGTGGACTTGTGAAACGTCATTGCCAAAAAACCCGCGTAATTTTCAAAATTCAAAATTGAAATGTAGTTTTAAGAGTTTTTCAGGCGAGAATGTAGTTGTTTAAAACTCAAATCTGCTGTTTATTTATAAAGATATAGCGCCTATTTGAAAATTTGCTATGCCGATTTCGAAGCTCCAGGCGATCACCGGGTGCTCCGTGCTCATGTATCCACCTCGAGCAGCCTTACGCTTGGCTAGTCCTTCTGACATTTGCCCCTGGCTCTGATGTCTCTGTAGTGATTAAACGAGAATCAATTCATTTTGTGTATATTTAACAGGCATTCGTGATCTCGAATCTATTATTTGTTCCTGGTCATATCGTTTTGACTGAGCACAAAGTTTAACTTTATATTTATTTTGAACTTTACCGTAGTAACTTGTAGCGCTGACTTTGCAGCAAACGTTTGACTGTGAATTATTTGCTTTTGTCTTTATTTCCTCTAAGCCTCTTATACTTTGTACTTATACTTTTATAATGGCTATTACTGTTCATTAAAACTGACATAAAAGAGGTAGAGTTGTGCTTACTGTCGCGCTTTATTGTCGATCGCTACTTTCCGGCATACGGAAATGCAAGCCTGATCAGGGTTACCCGTACCGAATCGTACTGTACTGAACTGTACTGCTCAGTGGAAACAAGCCATTAGTGTAAATAGACACTCCGTTAATTTTTTCAGTTTAACGCCATTAACGCAGGGGCGGGGCCTAGGGTTGGCCACCCCACTCATAACTGCTAATTCTGTCTCTTTTTTCTTGACAAGAAGTGCATTTATTCAGTCGCAGAACGTCTTTACAAGCACATCAAACAGGAGACATTTCAGACGCGCGCTTCAACTTCACTTCAGGGGCAGGCACGAGTTGAACGAGCGCGGAAACTGTACTGTGCTCGCAGCGCGTGCTCTTCAATACAAGCACAAAGGTGCCGGCGCGTGCATAGCCTGTATCATTTCATATCAAATCGCGAAAGAAACTATGAGCATGCAATGTCGTGATCAGTTAAGTCATAAAGTTACCAAAAAGGCGATTAAAGCTGACATAAAACTTTGCATGAATGTAATATGTTATATATGAGTTACATTAAGAACATGTCTCTGAAATGGTTTTCAAAACTGTCCTGGAGCCCAGTACTGTCTCCCTCATCTAACACACTCGTTTAAACTCGTCAGCTCATTAGAAGAGACTGAAATGGGTCCGACATGAAATGGGTCAGAAAAGGTGATGAGAGTTGAGAGAAAATACAATGCGTGTCAGATCCGCATCACGTTCAGCAGCAGCAGCTCTTAAAGAAATAGCAGCCAAAAACAACCTAATAACAGCTGCTGTGATGTCTGTTCATCAAGAATAAAAGAAAAAAAGAGGAATCAATAACTTTTATAGTTTTAAGGATACATCTGTATTTGGTTTAGAATTTAGTGTTTGATAACTTTATTCAATTTCTGTATATTTCTGCTGAAGGGCGCAGGTAGATAAATATGACATTTATTATAATGGGTTTATGTGAAGATTGTTTTGAGTTCACTTAAATTAGAAGTTATTTTTAAAGTCTAATAAATGTTAAAATTGATAGCCCTTAATTATAATGTAAAGTTGAATGGCTATAGTCAATGGTTAAATATTAAAGTAGAAGTGAAGCAGCCAGTCAAGTTTGCATTATTTAGTAAAGTGATTTCCACTTTAATTAAAAAATATATAACAAACATGATTAATGAAACCATTTTAAAGAAAAAATAAGGTTTTGTTATAGCTTTTAGAGCACGGGCGCCGCCATCTTGCAGTACCACCGCATGTGACGTCACGGGGCTGGTTCGCTCCATTAGCCAGATATAGGTATTTCTTTATTTTTTGAACACACAAATGTTATTTTAACACATCAATATTTTGGTTTTCACCATAATTTGGATGAATAGTCAACATAAATATCTATATCACATTATCTAGGAATATTTCACAAAGTTGTGATCATTAAGTTATATCCCAAACATAATTTTCATAGCGTGAGTCGCAACGTGATGTAAACAAACAACGCTTCATACAGTATTGTTCATGTGGCACCTTGTTATGTCAGACCTTTCAGACATTTGCATTACACTGGCTCGATTACCAGTATTTGTATGTAAAACCTGCGAATGTACCTGCTGAGAATGCAGAGTTCCCTCTCAGGAACTCGAGCTGCGTCGAGACGCTATGGGAACGCCTTCAGCGTGACCACGCTCTGAATCACATGTGTAATCAGTCCAATGGAAGGGCGAGACGTCACAGGCGGGTGACGTAATCGGCCAGGAAGCATAAAAGCACGTGCGGTGGAACCGGCGTCAGATTTTTGTCATTCAGCAACCGCTACTCTGTCTAGTGTGTCTGTCGTTCTGTGTTGTGAGTCTTATTTAGTCTTGTTTGTCCCAGTACACATCTAATAAGCTCCACTATGGCTA
Source organism: Onychostoma macrolepis (assembly GCF_012432095.1). Lineage (NCBI taxonomy): Eukaryota > Metazoa > Chordata > Actinopteri > Cypriniformes > Cyprinidae > Onychostoma > Onychostoma macrolepis. The sequence goes on along the minus strand of NC_081179.1, from coordinate 9,546,430 downwards.
AGAGTGCTGAGAAAATAAAGCACTTGGGCGAGAGAAAGATCACATTATAGGCTGTGTGTTCCTCCCTGCAAACGTTTTATCACTGCTGGGGATACACATAGTTTGTGTGTGGTCTGCTTGGGGGCGAGTCACGCAGAGTCCACACCGAGGTGTCGAGATCGTGGGCAAGACCTTTTCGGCCCACATCTTCATCCCCACCTCAGATTACTATGGTAATTTGGTGGGGTTGAACGATTGCGGTTATAGAGCGATGCCTCGGGTGGAACGGACGCTCGCGAGCTATCTGTCCCCTGACGCTGCGTCGTCTCTAAATGCTCCATCCTTGCCCTCCAAGCCGCTACGTACAACATCAGCGCTGATGGGCAAGGGGTACGCAGCCTGCACACCATGGTGGTGCTACAGGCGTACCAAGCCGACCTGATCAGAGGGGGCTGCTGGGCAGTCTTCCCCTCGAAACGGTCACTGCAGGCGTTGTAGGCCTCCTCGTGCTGCTGAGAGTTTTAGAGGCCTCTGCTCACCAGAGCTCCGCTAGGACAGTTGTGTGAGTGGTAGGCTCTAAGTGAGTCTCCTTAAAGGATGTCCAGCGTGTGGAGTGTAGTAGACCTCCTCTCGATTAGAGAGTCGGTATGCAGAGGTCTCCGCTCTGAGAGCTCAACTGTTTCGGCGAGTGTCGTCAAGTCTCCTTTCGCTCAGAGTTTTAGAGGCCTCCGCTCGCCAGAGCTCCACTAGAACAGTTGTATGAGTGGTAGGCTCTAAGTGAGTCTCCTTACAGGATGTCCAGCGTGTGGAGCATAGTAGACCTTCTCTCGATTAGAGAGTCGGTATGCAGACGTCTCCGCTCTGAGAGCTCGACTGTTTCGGCGAGTGTCGTCAAGTCTCCTTTCGCTCAGAGAGTTTTAGAGGCCTCCACTTGCCGGAGCACGAGGAAACTGTGCGCGTTTTCCTCCAGAGCTCTGCGGGCAGTATGTCTAGTGTAAGGAGTGTGGTAGGCCTCCTCTTGATTCAGATTTTTTCTCTCGCCCTAGCTGTGCTCCATCCACACTGGGCAGGGCATTTGAGATGATCGAGCAAAGCCCCGAACTCGTCTCGCTTGACACCACCATTGTCCTGCACAAGACCCGGCTCTCCGCGAGCGTCGGGTCGCAGAAGCAGGCCTTCAACGAGCCTGGCCGCACCCAGTTCTTACCGCAGCAAGCCTCACTTGTTTCCCGCTTCGGCTCAGCCTTCACCGCAGCTCTTCCGGCCGCACCACCGCATGCAGCTTCTAACTTCTGTTTCTAGACGCAAGCGCGAGGCTGCCTCCGCTAGCGGTGCAGGCCACCAGTCTTGCCAAACAATTTTAAGGTAAAAATCGCTAAAGGCAGGTCTTTTGTTGTTAAATGACGTCGTGACATCATCGGATGTTAATGTCATTACGTAATCATGATTCAAGTGCTTAGAATACACACTGAAATTATTCTTATTTTTCACCAGCATTTTACCCGTATTTAATTTACTCATTCCATTTTGATAAACGGATAGGTAAGTCAGATAATCAACAGTGAAACTTCTCTTCCACTGTTGATCTTAATCAGAAAAAAAATTAATCTCAGTGGACCAACAGTAATGAACAATCATAAGTACAAATGAAAAAATTAAGGCGTACCATAAATAAACAATTATTGAACAAGTGCAACCTGCAACTTAATTCATATGAAGTGCATATGCTAGGCACCTCCCTCAGTGTCTAACGTTACCAGCCAATGTGCCGCTTAGCTGGCTAGCTGTTTCAATATGTTTTTCTTTTGTGTGGTTAAGAGAAAAATGCATGCCTTTTACCATTTTTATCACTTTTTAAAGGTTCCAAATAAAATTTTTAAAATGGCTACTTTTGTTGCTAGTTGCTTTGAAAACAAGTTGCTAGGGTAGTCTGAGAAATTGTTAAACGCTGCAGACTACCCGGACATTTCAGCATGTCCCGCCAAAGTCACAAACCACTCCCCCTTTTTCCATAGCTGACAGCTGCAGAATCAAGCATGTGGCTGCCTTCGCTTGCAGGCCCATCTCAGACTTTCCTTCTACTTCCCCTAACCCCTTTCCTTTTCAGCAGCCTCCAGATCCTGTAGCAGGTACTAACGCGAGGCCGCCTCTGCTAGTAGTGCAGGCTGTACAGGCTTTACAGCTTTTCTCTCCGAATGCCACAAACCCCTGTGTCATGCAGCTACAGCAGCTGAAGCAAGCGCAAAGCTGTCTCCGCTTGCAACACAGGCCCTCACATGTCTTTTTGTCTTTTCCTCCTGTTACTCCTAACCCCTTTCCTTTTCAGTTGCCTCCAGCTCCTATAGCAGACGCTAGCGTGAGGCTGCCTCCGCTAGTGGTACAGACCACAGGCTCTTCAGGATGTCACAAACCCCACTCCCTTCCCATGAGTGAGCTACAGCAGCCGAAGCAATGACCTCCAGCTTCCATAGCAGACGCTAGTGTGAGGCTGCCTCTGCTAGTGGTGAAGACCCATCCATATCAAAGAAGCTCACCGAACCCTCATCAGCAGACCCCTTCAACGCCAGTCCATCCCTGTTCACTCGACCCTCGGACCCGCCATAGCCATCCTCTCTAACACCACCAAATCCACCCATAGCGGCTCATCTCCACTTCAACCATCCCAGCAACACCCCGCTCCCGCAGGAGACTTATCTGATTTTTCTCCACTGCCGCAGCAGTACTCGATTCCACAGAAGCCGCCTTCTCTTTTCAGATGCTGTAGCAGTGACCGCTCCCTCAGAAGCCTCCTTTTTTCAGATGCCTCAGCAGTGACGGCTCCCGCAGTAGTGACCATTTCCACAGAAGCCTCCTCCTCTTTTCAGGTACCGTAGCAGTAACTGCTCCTGCAGGAGCTTTCATCTGTATTTCCTTACTGCCATAGCAGAGCACGCTTCCACAGAAGCCTCCTTCTCTTTTCAGATGCCGTAGCAGTGACCGCTTCCTCAGAAGCCTCCTTCTCTTTTCAGATGCCGTAGCAGTGATTGCTCCCGCAGGAGCCTTTTCTATATTCCTCCACTGCCGCAGCAGTGTCTGCTCCCACTGGAGCCCTATCTGTATTTACCCACTGCCGCAGCAGTGACTGCTCCCACAGAAGCCTCCTTCTCTTTTCAGATGCTGTAGCAGTGACCGCTCCCACAGAAGCCTCCTCTCTTCAGATGCCTCAGCAGTGACGGCTCCCGCAGTAGTGACCATTTCCACAGAAGCCTCCTCCTCTTTTCAGGTACCGTAGCAGTAACTGCTCCCGCAGGAGCTTGCATCTGTATTTCCCTACTGCCGTAGCAGAGCACGCTTCCACAGAAGCCTCCTTCTCTTTTCAGATGCCGTAGCAGTGACCGCTACCTCAGAAGCCTCCTTCTCTTTTCAGGTGCTGTAGCAGTGATTGCTCCCGCAGGAGCCTTTTCTATATTCACCCACAGCAGTGACTGCTCCTACAAAAGCCGCCTTCTCTTTTCAGATGCCGTAGCAGTGACCGCTCCCTCAGAAGCCTCCTTCTCTTTTCAGAGGCCGTAACAGTGCCCTGCTCATTTCATACTGCCGCTGCAGTGCCCGCTTCCGCAGAAGCTACATTCTCTTTCAGATGCCGTAGCAGTGCCCGTCTCAATAGAAGCCACATTCTCTTTTCAGATTCCACAGAAGTGCTCACTCCCGCAGGACACTCTATCCCTACTTCCCACTCATCTCTACTTCTCACTGCCGCAGCAGCGCCTGCTCCCGCAGGAGCCTGTATCTCTACTGCCCACTCATCTCTATTTCCCACTGCCGCAGCAGTGCCTGCTCCCGCAGGAGCCTGTATCTCTACTGCCCACTGCCGCAGCAGTGCCTGCTCCCGCAGGAGCCTGTATCTCTACTGCCCACTCATCTCTATTTCCCACTGCCACAGCAGTGCCCGCTTCCGCAGAAGCCACATTCTCTTTTCAGAAGGTGCAGCAGTGCCCGCTTCTGCAGAAGCCACATTCTCTTTTCAGATGTTGGAGCAGTGCCCGCTTCCGTAGAAGCTTCTTTCTTTTGTTTTTCAGATGCCGTAGCAGTGTCCGCTCCCACAGTAGCTAAACTCTCTTCTCCAAGCGACGTCCAGCACCCCACCAACATTAAGCTCTGCCGATTTTGGGGGGTATCAACACGCCTCTCTGGCTGCTGTCCCGGGCTTATTGCATCTTTGGGGGGAACGCTCTGGGTCCGGGCTAAATGCAGAGCTCGGACCCCTCTCCCCGTACAGGTGGAGTACCCTGGGCTCGGGGGTAAGTACAGAGCTCGGAGCCCTCTCCCTGGACAGCACGCCAAATACGCATAACCTTTACTCAGTTTATTATATGTAAGTGTGAACTCGTGAAAGCCTTGTCAGTTTAAACATTAAACTGTTTTAAGCCATTTAAATTGCGAGTCAGCACGAAATATATTTCAATGCGGTATTTGCGTGCTGTGACAGATTGTTTCTTTGCACACACACACACACACACACACACACAAAAAGCGCTCGGCTCGGACTGCAAGCAAAGACCAAATTGAGACCGCTTTCTTGCCTGTTTAAGCCAATGCACCATATATTATGTTAATGGTTGTTTTGATGAGTATCCACGTAAACACAATTTGTTTTCGACCCGCTCTTCACCCCAAACCTGAGCAGATTCACGACTTCTTTCACCTGTAGCAGCAGTAGGCTACTGCTCGGTCCCCTCGCTGTATCGGCTCAAATGCATGAACAGTTGCACTTATTATGGGCTCAACAGTCCTTTCAAGTTCATCTTCCTCCATTTAAACAAGCGTGTGTTCAAAAAATAAAGAAATACTTATATATTACTTAACTGGCCAATGGAGCGAACCAACCTGCAATCTACTGAAGCTGGTTGCCTTAAACTTTTTAAGTTATCTCAACTTTAGATTTTTTACAGTAAGTTGTCTCAATAACAGCACTGTAAAAAATCAAAACTGAGAGAACTTAAAAAGTTTCAGTTTTCAGTATTCGGTTTATACAACAGAAAGTTGAGAGAACTAAAAAATCTACAAAAATAAGTTCAGAAAACTGTGCTGAAGCTGGTTGCCTTAAACTTTTAAGTTTCTCAACTTTTATGTCTTTTAATGCCGTCTGTTCGTCTCCAAATAGTGTCAATTTACCGTTAATTCAAAAGGAAATCACTCCAAAACTCATCTATGATCGCCAAAGTCTTTTGGATATCAGCAACGCAGACAAAAACCAACTCTCAGCGGCGGCTACTGAGAAGCTACGAGGCCTTTGTTTACCGCTGAAGCTGGACCTCGAACCCGTGGCCTCGCCTACTGACGCTACCCGCACAAGGCAGTGTTGCAAGCGGTGTGAGAGAGAACGGAGGCGCGGTAAGCACGGAGGTATACGAGCTAAGCTGAGGGCTAACCCCACAAGACCGGCTCTTCCAACACTCATGTTCTCAAACGTTCACTCTCTGGAAAACAAACTGGACATAATTCAACTCAGTCGATCTACACAGCATGAGGCAAGGGATTGTTGTGTGTTTGTTTTCACTGAAACATGGCTAAAGGACAACATCCCGGACTCAGCTAAACTGCTACCAAGCGGACAGAGATTCATCACTGTCTGGTAAGACTCGCAGGGGTGGCTTGTGTGTGTATATCAACAAAGAATGGTGTAACAATGCTGCGGTAGTATCAAAACACTGTTCGTCGCTGGTGGAGTTTATGGTTGTGCAGTGTCGACCGCTCTATCTGCCGCGGGAGTTCACGGCCATTGTTATTGTCGCAGTTTACATCCCCCCGTGTGCAAACGCTAAGGACGCGCTTCGTGAACTGTACAGCGCCATCAGTGAACAGCAAACAATTAACCCTGACGGCATTTTCATCATAGCCAGTGACTTTAACCACGCAAACCTAAAGACAGTTTTGCCAAAGTTCTACCAACATGTGAACTTTGCAACAAGGGGAAACAACACACTGGACTTTGTTTATACAACAGAGAAAAATGCATACAAAGCTGAACCCCGCCCCCACCTTGGTTTTCGGACCACATCTCTGTTATGCTAATCCCAGCATACAGACCACTTCTCAAACTTGCCAAACCGGTTCAAAAGCAGATCACGGTATGGCCAGACAATGCCACCTCAGCACTGCAGGACTGCTTCCAGGACACAGACTGGAACATGTTTAAAGAGGCGGCCACCTACAACAACCACACAGACCTGCAGGAGTACACTGAAACTGTGACTGCTTACATCAAAAAGTGCATAGATGATGTGACAGTCACTAAGACCATCACCACATGTGCCAACCAGAAGCCATGGATGACAGCAGAGGTTCGTGGGCTGCTAAAGACCAGAGATGAAGCATTCAGATCAGGAGATAAAGCAGCGCTCAAAACAGCAAGAACCAATCTGTCTCATGGCATCAAGAAGGCAAAACATCAGTATGCTAAAAAAATCAACAACAACTTCAGTGACAGTAAAGACACTCGGACCCTGTGGCAAGCCATTCAGACCATCACTGACTACAAGGCCCCACCACAGGCCAGTGACGATGACACATCCCTACCAGAGGCACTCAACCACTTCTACTCACGATTTGAGATACAGAACACAGATACAGACACACCTGCACAGAAACTACCCACATCTCCAAACGACCAGGTACTCTGTCTCTCCCCAGCCGATGTAAGGAAGACCCTATCCAGGATTAACCCACGAAAGGCTGCGGGCCCTGACAACATACCTGGACGTGTACTGAGAGACTGTGCTGCACAGTTGACGGATGTCCTAACAGATATCTTCAACACCTCGCTGAGCCAGGCAGTCGTCCCCACGTGTCTCAAATCCACCTCCATAATCCCAGTACCAAAGAAGTTACATGTGTCCTGTCTGAATGACTATCGTCCCATAGCACTGACCCCAATCATGATGAAGTGCTTTGAGAGGTTAGTCATGCATCACATCAAGTCCAGTCTCCCAAACACGCTGGACCCATTCCAGTTTGCATATCATCCAAACCGTTCCACGCACGATGCAATAACCACCACTCTCCACCTAGCTCTTACTCACCTGGAACAGAAAGACTCCTATGTGTGACGTATCAGTGAGTTACTGTTTATTCCTGAGTTACAGGTGACTGGTTGTCTGCAGGTGATTGGCTGATGAGGTGTTGCACCTGGTTTAAATCAACGGTCTTTAAAAGGGACTCGGAGGAACAATGGCGGGGGAGCAGTTGTTTGTTGGACTTGGCATCTGTGTCTACCGGAGAACTCACGGGATACAGAGGTTATGGGAGATTGCCGTTGCACTGGAGGAGTTTCTGTTTTGATTTATCTTTTCCTAGATTGGACGTTTGGGTTCTGAGTTTTGTTATTAGTGTTTGTTTGGACTGTTATTGGTACCTGCCGACATACTGACTATCACTTACACTGACTACATTACATGTTTTTCTTTTCTTTATTGTTAAATAAACTTGTTTTGTTAAGCAGTGGTTGTGTGCGGCGTCTCCCTGACTACTTTTGTTGCGATTTCTGGTAAAAGAATCGTAACAAATGAAACTCGTCCAAGCTTATTCGATTTGTTATTGAAATTTATTTATATTAGGTTCATTTTGGAATGTGCTCGCAAAAGTTTGTGTGGAATATCCCGTGGGTTCGACGGTAGTAATCATGGAAGGTAAGTGCATTTGTATTAAGATACAGGTGATACTCTATTCTATTTTCCCCGTTAGGGATCAGCAACGCTTTGCGTTGATTTGTTATTTTGCCTTTTTTATTTTTGTGCAGGCTTTTGGGTGAAGCACACCGCCGTGGTTGCGGACTGGACCGTTTTGTTCAGTTTTGAAACCATCGGTATCTTGGTGTTTAATGTCGCTTTACTCTGGAAAGCTGCATGAAGACTAGGCATAGAACAGTTTAGTGGGTTGTTAGGTAGGGTAGAAGGGGATTAGTAGAATAAGAGTTTGATCTGTATGACTTTGTAAATGCATTTCCTTTTAAATAAAAAATTAGCCAACAATTTGAAAAGTAAAAATGGCATCTGTCGATGAATTTATTAAAGCCCCTTCAGATGACATGTTAGAATTGTTTGTGAAGCAACAATTGTGGAAGCTAGTAGAGCATTTTAAAATTAGTGATGTGGACAAACGAATAAAGAAAAGCGAACTTCGTTCTATTGTGAGAAACTGGTTAATTGAAAATAATCTTTTGATCGTTTCCGCACAGAAAAAACATGAAGTTGGTACAAAGGGTCCGTTGGATATTTTTTCAGGGTTGTCCTTTGAACAGAGAAAATAAATTTTGGAAATGCAACAGCGTCATGATAAAGAGTTGGTCAAGGAAACTAAACGATATGAATTTGAGATTGAAAAATTAAAAACAAAACGTTCAATCAAACAGCGCGAAATTGAGCTGGAACAGAAAAAATTAGAGGCTGAAAACTCAGCGCGGGACTTTGATTTGCAGGTGGAGCGTTTAAAATTGGTAAAGGAAGGAAAATTATTCCCAGATGATGGTGTGAGAGATGTAACTTCGACTAGCAGGTTTGATTTAGCGGGTAATTTAAGACTACTCCCTAAATTTAATGAACATGACCCTGATGTTTTTTTCTCTTTATTTGAAACCATAGCTGAAGAGGGGAATTGGCCAAATGCGGTTCGAATTGTTATGCTTCAACCTGTCATTACAGGTAAAGCACAGGAGGCATTTGCAGCTCTTACAATGGAGGACAGAAGAGATTATCATAAGGTGAAAGCTGCAATCTTAAAAGCTTATGAGTTAGTTCCTGAGGCGTATCGCCAGCGTTTTAGAAACTGGAGGAAAGATGATCGTCAAACACATTCTGAGGTAGTAAGAGAACTTGTTTCACACTTTGATCGTTGGTGTATTGCTTCCGAGGTAGATGATTTTGAGAAGTTGCGTGACTTGATAATTCTAGAACAATTTAAGAGCATTGTGCCAGAGCATATTACTACATATATAAATGAGAGGAAGCCAAAGGATGCGATTGAAGCTGCAGTCTTGGCAGATGACTATATGTTGATACATAAAAAAGTGTATATGCAAGAGAAGTCAAGCCATAATCATGGTAACTTTTGTGACTATAGGAGTGTATCAAAGAAATTTGAACAACCCTATTTTTCAAAATTTGATAAAAGTTATCGTGGGAAAACTGACCGAGAGTTAGTGTGCAATTACTGTTTTAATATGGGACATTGGAAAAATAAATGTCCTGTTTTGGCTGCAAAATTGAAGTCTAATCAAAAGACTAAGTCAAATAACAGTTATGTTACTCCGGCATTAGTGACTGAGACTACAACTACTTCAAAAGAATTGGAATGTGGTACCTATGTGGAGAGGGACCATGTAGTTGGTGGGTCAAAAGTTGACGTTACAAAACACTTTGCTCCTTTTATTACTAAGGGTTTTGTTTCTTTGCTTAATTCTGAGGAAAAAGTTCCAGTTAAAATCTTGAGGGATACAGGAGCTTCGGAATCATTTATTCTTGAATCTGCCCTGCCATTCTCTGAGGAAACAAGTGTAGGGAGAAATGTTTTGATCAGAGGAATTGGATTACAAACGCTTTCTGTTCCTTTACACAGAGTGAAGCTGACTTCTGAACTGGTGTGTGGAGAAGTAACCCTGGGAGTGCGTCCATATTTGCCAGTAGATGGTGTTATGATAATACACGGAAATAACTTGGTGGGAGGTAAAGTGTGGCGAGATGTAATTCCTCCCTCTGTTGTAGTGTCTACACCATTGATTGAAAAAATTGATCCATTAAATCAAAGATTTCCTGAGGTTTTTACAGCCTGTGCAGTAACTCGTTCAATGAGTTCTGGAGCGTCTGTTGAAGAGGGAGAAGTTTCAAAATGTGTGGTACCTGGTTTGTCTACTCTTTCTTCTATTTCTCAGAAGGAGTGGGTGACTGCACAACAAAATGATTCTGGGTTACAGAAACTGGTTGCGGATGTTGTTTCAGCTGAGGAGATAAGAAGTGCTGTCAGTGGGTATTTCATCCAAGATGATCTACTCTTAAGGAAGTATATACCTTGCAAGAAAGGTTTGATGGAGGAATCTGTAATTCAGGTGGTGGTGCCAAAGCCATTTCGAGAGGTAGTAATGAAGGTTGCACATGGTGAAGTAGCAGGTCATTTGGGAGTAAATAAAACTTATGATTGAATTTTGCGCCTATTTTATTGGCCTTGTTTGAAGAAGGACATTTCTGCTTTTATTAAAGTTTGTCATGTATGTCAGTTAACAGGAAAGCCTAATCAGCCTTTGAAACCAGTGCCTCTTTGTCCGATAACAGTCACAAGTAAGCCCTTTGAGCATTTAATAATTGATTGTGTGGGTCCACTACCTATGTCTAAATCAGGAAATGGGTACATGTTAACCGTAATGTGCCAAAATACTCGGTATCCAGCCGCTTGTCCCATTAGAAAGATTACTACTAAAGCAGTTGTGAAGGCTTTAACACAATTTATTTCTATCTTTGGGATACCTAAAACTATTCAGAGTGACAAAGGGACAAATTTCACTTCACGTATGTTTGCAGAGATTTTGAGGGTGCTTAAAGTAAAACACAATCAATTAACTGCGTATCATGCTCAAAGTCAGGGGGCTCTTGAATGGTTCCATCAAACATTGAAAGCGTTGTTGCGTGCCTATTGTGTGGAGTTAAACCGTGATTGGGAGGAGGGATTACCTTGGTTGCTACTTGCAGCCCGAGAGGTTCAACAAGACAGTTTAGGATTTAGCCCAAACGATCTAGTGTTTGGCCACAAAGTGTGTGGTCCACTTTCTGTTTTGCGGGAGGGTTTGGTGGAGGAAGATCCGCCACAAAATTTGTTAGAATATGTAGATGGTTTTTGTAGACGCTTATTTTTGTCTGGAATAACTGCTCAGAAGAATCTTGTTGGAGCACAGAGTAAAATGAAAAGCCACTTTGATAAACGTGCAGAGTATCGTGTTTTTATACCTGGTGATCAAGTATTGGCTTTGTTGCCTTCACCAGGATCTCCTTTTTGTGCACGATTTACTGGCCCGTACACTGTTCTTCGTAAAATGTCTGACCAAAATTATCAAATTGCAACTCCAGATCGGCGGAAGGGTAGGCAATGTTTTCATGCGAATTTACTTAAGCCTTATCATTCCCATCAATTAGAAACTGCCGTTACTGTTGCTTCTGTTTCACTTGATAATTCTCAATCTCTTTTTGTAGGAGGAGAAGAGGATATGGTTGTCCCTGAGGATTGTGTGTTGCTTCCTAGGTTAAAGAATTCAGAAACTCTTAAAGATTTTGATTCTTTGCTTTCGCATTTGTCAGAGTTACAGAGGTCAGAACTGAAAACAGTGGTACATGATTTTCCTAGTTTGTTTGCAGATGTACCATCTCGTACTCATTTGATCCAGCATGATGTAGAGGTGGGAGAGGCTCGATCCATTCGTCAGCATTTTTATAGGGTTCCTATTAGTAAGCGGCAAATATTGGACTCTGAAGTGCAATATATGCTTGAGAATGGGATAGCTGTTCCTTCGTCTTCCAGTTGGGCATCACCATGTTTATTGGTGAAGAAACCAGATTCTACTTATAGATTTTGTACTGATTACCGCAAATTAAATTCTATTACTAAACCTGATGCTTTTCCACTTCCTCGAATGGAGGATTGTGTGGATCAGGTGGGTATAGCCAAATTGTAAGCAAATTGGATCTCTTAAAGGGATATTGGCAAGTGCCATTAACTCCTTGAGCTCAAGAAATAACTTCATTTATTACACCATCAGGGTTATATTCGTACTCTGTTATGAGTTTCGGTTTGAGAAATGCACCCGCTACCTTCCAGAGGTTGATGAATAAAGTGGTATTTGGTCTGGAGGGTTGCGCGGTGTATTTGGATGACGTAATTATATTTAGTGATACTTGGGAACAACATTTGGTTCATCTTCGTGCGCTGTTGAAACGTTTAGTAGAGGCATCTCTTACAGTTAACCTGGCAAAGTGTGAGTTTGCCAAGGCTACAGTCAGATATTTGGGCAAAGAAGTGGGACAGGGTGAGGTACGTCCTATTCAAGTCAAAGTTTTGGCCATACAAAGTTTTCCTCCACCATTAACAAAGAAAGAGCTGATGAGGTTTTTAGGCATGGTGGGGTATTATAGGGGATTTTGCCCTAATTTTTTGACTGTTGTTTGTCCGATGACTGACTTGCTTAGAAATTCTGTTAAGTTTGTTTGGAGTGAAAAATGTCAGAAAGCCTTTGACAATGTTAAACTGTTGCTAACTTCTACCCCTGTTCTAGCTGCTCCTAGGCTGGATAAACCATTTAAGATACAGGTGGATGCAAGTCAGGTTGGGGATGGAGCTGTTTTGTTGCAAACTGGTGAGAGTGGACTTGAACACCCTGTTTGTTTCTTTTCTCGGAAGTTCAACTCGTATCAGAAGAATTATTCTGTAATTGAGAAAGAAGCATTATCATTAATTTGGGCTCTTCAGTTCTTTGATGTATATGTGGGTGGAGGACTGCCTGTGGAAATTTATTCTGATCATAATCCTTTAACGTTTTTACATTCTTTACAGTCCCCAAGTCAGAGGTTAATGCGTTGGATTTTATTTCTACAGCCCTACAACTTGACTGTAAAACACATTAAGGGAATTGATAATGAAGTGGCGGATGCGTTATCTCGAATTCCTGACTATGGTGAATAGGTACTGTTGTGTTGGAACAGTTCCTCTTTCTGTTTTCTTTTTGTTCTCTTTTGTCCTCTTAATTTTCTTTCAGGATCCAGATTGCTGGGGATAAGGAGGCAGTTTGGGAAAAGTGATGGGACTGTGAGAACATCATTGTATTGGAAGGGGGTAATGGATGCCAGAAAAAAAAAAAAAACTAAAGGGAAGTAGTTTTTTACTTTTTAAGGATCCTTTATTGGATGCAGGATTTTTTTTAGGGGGGGTGTGTGACGTATCAGTGAGTTACTGTTTATTCCTGAGTTACAGGTGACTGGTTGTCTGCAGGTGATTGACTGATGAGGTGTTGCACCTGGTTTAAATCAACGGTCTTTAAAAGGGACTCGGAGGAACAATGGCGGGGGAGCAGTTGTTTGTTGGACTTGGCATCTGTGTCTACCGGAGAACTCACGGGATACAGAGGTTATGGGAGATTGCCGTTGCACTGGAGGAGTTTCTGTTTTGATTTATCTTTTCCTAGATTGGACGTTTGGGTTCTGAGTTTTGTTATTAGTGTTTGTTTGGACTGTTATTGGTACTATTTACAAACACCTGCCGACATACTGACTATCACTTACACTGACTACATTACATGTTTTTCTTTTCTTTATTGTTAAATAAACTTGTTTTGTTAAGCAGTGGTTGTGTGCGGCGTCTCCCTGACTACTTTTGTTGCGATTTCTGGTAAAAGAATCGTAACATATGTAAGAATGCTGTTCATCGACTTCAGCTCAGCATTCAACACAATAATCCCACAACAGCTCATCCACAAACTAAACCTGCTGGGCCTTAACACCTCCCTCTGTAATTGGATCCTGGACTTTTTAACTGCAAGACCTCAGTCAGTCCGTGTCGGTCGCAACACCTCCAGCACTACCACACTGAGCACAGGTGCCCCACAAGGCTGTGTGCTCAGCCCACTGATCTTCACGCTGCTGACCCACGACTGCACTGCCAAGTCCAGCTCCAACCACATCATCAAGTTTGCTGATGACACAACTGTGGTAGGTCTCATCAGCAACAACGATGAAACGCACTACAGAGAGGAAGTGGCACAGCTGGCTGAATGATGTGGCGCTAACAACCTGTCCCTACTTTCTAACAAAGCGTGTACTTTCTACTTTCTGTCTACTTTCTCCATCGGCTGAAAAGGGCAAGTCTCCCTCCACCCATCCTCACCACCTTTTACAGGGGCACCATTGAGAGTGTGCTGACCATCTGCATCACTGTCTGGTATGGGAACTGCAGTGCTGCTGACCGCAAGACCCTACAACGGACAGTGAACACTGCTGCAAAGATCATCGGTGCCCCTCTTCCCTCCATCCTGGACATTTTCCAGCAAGGCCACCAGCATCGTGAAGGACCCTACCCACCCCTCCCACAACCTCTTCCAGCTCCTGCCATCAGGAAAAAGGCACCCGAGTATCAAAGCTCGTTCTGCCAGATTGCTCAACAGCTTCTTTCCCCAGGCTGTGAGAGCTCTTAACTCCAATCTCCCTGTCCCCCTCTGAAACCATAAACACCTCAGCCCCCCAACTCATAAATAACTATTGACAATTTTCCTAAGTGCAATTCTGAGTGTGCTACACACAGGTGAGTGGGCTATACAAATCACCTGTAGTAAAACACTCATCCCACTATATGCACACTAGACACTTTCTATAAACACTCCATTACAAAGACTCAATAAGATAATATATGTTTACTTGAATATTGCACTACAAAATAATGTTTACTTGAGCATTGCACTTCTAAATATTTTGCACTGCGCGCTGCTTCCCACAAAATCTCTCTTCTGAACAATTTAATGTACAAAACATATATTTTCTGCACAATTTCATGTACAAATATCTCTTTAGCACAATTTCATGTACAGTATTTATGTAAAGTTCTTGTACAGTCTCAGTTTGTGTATGTGTAGTCAACTAGGTATAGTATTTATAGTATATGTATAGTCAGATGGTTAAACTGTTGTATAGCTCTATTGTTTTTCCTATATTTGCACCGTGGTCCTGCGAGACACATTTCGTTCCACTATATGTCCACACATGTAGCAGAATGACAATAAAGCTCAACTTGAACTTGATACTTGCATAAGGACAAACATCACTGCAACACTCCACCGATTTGGACTTTGGCAGTGTGGCCAGACTAAATCCCCTCCTCAGTGAAGGCACATAAAACACACTTGGAATTTGCAAAAAAGCACCTAAAAGACTGTCAAGACTGAGAAACAAGATTCTCTGGTCTGATGAACCTCAGTTTCAAGCATCATGTATGAAAGTTAGCAGGCACTGCTCATCAACTGCACAGTACCATCCCAGCAGTGAAGTGTGGTGGTATTGAACATTTCTGGAGAAACCTGAAAATACGTTTCAATAATGTTAGTCACGGTATTGAAAAGGTTTCTTTAAACTTTAAAGGAACCTGTGGTTAAATCTTGTGTTTCTCAAAAAATTTCTTCCTGAATTTCTAAAATTAGCCATAATTTTGAAGCCATCACAATTTTCACACCCTCCTCAACAGACCCCTCATCACCGCAAATTTGAATATCTAAAAAAATACTTTTAAAGTCAATGTAATGAAAGTGCAAATGTCTGCATAAAATTTATGATGAAATTGAGATTTTTGGGGGAACTTGCGGATGAATTTTCCGTTTGTCAGCTAGATTTCTTCCTGAATTTCTGAAATTAGCCATATGTTAATTTTTTTCACATCCTCTTCAACAAACATCAAAATTGCAAATTTCAATATCTAAAACTGCAACATCATAGTGCTTGTGTGGTGATTTAAAGCAGATCTGTAGTCTTTCAGCCCATTTGGTCATCATGTTTGTCTACCTGCTACTCCTCACAGTCATCGTAAGTTTTCTCTTTGTGTCTTCAATTGGCCATTCCATTCTGACTTAATGTCTGAAAACGTATGTTTGTATGTGTGATGCAATATTCTTATTGTGTTTGTACATAAGGCGACTGTCGAGGCTCAGAGATTTCCAGGTCAACAGACGTCTGATTCATGTTTGTGTAAAATAAACAGCACTATCTGGACTTTTCCTGCTTTTCGTTTTGAGGAAATCACAAGACAGGTCCAAATTTGTGAGGACAACCTGAATGAGTTTGAGGAAAAGGTAAAGCATCACTTATTAAGCTTCTTATGACAATTGCTACTTAATAGACTTTAATACTTTTCAGATGATGTACATTACAATTGAAAAGAATTTTGAATTAAGGCAATATCAATTAACTTTCTGAGGTGATTTCCAGATGAGGAACACAAATGCAGAACTGCCAATGATGGAAGCCACTCTTCAGAACATCTCAGCCCGTCTGAAAGCATTTGATTACCTTTACAGAAGTGGACTGTACAGCGCACTTCATCTGCAACAGCTGAACCAGGAACTCAAGGAAATATATCAATCTGTCAATGAAACACACATGCAGACCCCCAACAAAGAGACGCGTAATCTACTCAGTGAGGTAGATATTGCAACACATGATCGCAAACAAATATTTCTGTAGATTCTTTTCTTTTGTAATCAGTGTTTCAAATCAATCTCCAAATTAAGATGATGACAGAATGATCTCAACAATATAAAAGTAAAGGCAACCACAGTTTAATGAAAACATCTGTTGTTCTCAGTTAAATAAAGCAAAACATGATGTCCAGAGGATGTACAGAGATGATTTCTTCAACCTAGAGACCATGAAGAAGAGGTTACGTGACCTCAACAACCGTGCACAGAGTTGCAAGACCATGCCAAATGATTTCAGAAGTAAGTACTTTACTGACTATCTGTAAGATATTTTTATATAGAAATATAGAAATTTTTAAGGAACAGAATTTCTTTCAATTGCCATTTTCTGAATTCTGAAGATCCAAAAAGTTTCTAACAAACAAAGAAACTGTTACTTAATTGCTTGCAGGTACGTGTCATCAGCGCACTATGACCAGAATAAGTTCTCCAGTTATTACCAAGCTCAATTCCATCAGCAAGTCCTATATTTCTGGTGCTTGGGGTCGTGATGCTCTGCTAAGCAGTAAGGAACACTATTGGGAACACTGTCTGGTGAGCGGACACAAGCATGGCAACACAATCAGGATGTACAACTCACTTGAGGACTTCATGGCCAACAATCACTACAAAGATGAAGAGATAGCACCATCATACAGCCATGAAAATGCCGTTCAGGGCTCTGGCACTATTCTGTATGACAACACTGTATTTTACCAATGCTACAGCACCGCTGAAATCTGCAGCTTCAACATTGCAACAAAAGAAACCAAGCGTATGAAACTGGATGGTGCCGGAATCGACAACAAGTTCCCTTTCTGCTACTACAGCTGTCTTGATTGGACTGATATCGATCTGGAGGCTGATCAAGATGCTGTGTGGGTGATATACGCCACTGAGGAGAACCACGGCAACATTGTTGTGAGCCATTTAGACCCGCTGTCACTCAATATCACACATACCTGGAAGACGCAACTCTTTAAGAGGTCCGTCACCAGCACGTTTATGGTGTGTGGGGTCTTGTATGCTACACGCTTTGTTAATACTTACCAAGAAGAGGTGTTTTATGCTTTCGATACAACCACTGGTCAAGAGATAAACACTCTTTCTTTGCCTTTTGAGAAGGTTTCTGCTGGAATAGCCAATCTGAACTACAATCCTGTTGACGGAAAACTCTACTTGTACAATGATGCCTATCTTTTAGCATATGATACCTTCTTCTAAGTGCATTTCAAATGCAGTTACCCAATAAAAAGTGTGTTGTTTCAAATTCAAAACTGGTCTGCTTTATTTCCCAAAGCTTTTATGCAGATGGTCCAGAGACTTTTTACTACTGCCAACCAAGAGAGTGCCTCTCAAAAACATGACATTCAAAAACTACAAAACAGAGGTACAAATAAACATACAAACAAATGCAAAAATGTGAGAATGGACATCAAACAATTAACATTCGACTTCTTTAAGTCTGCAGTTAAAGGTGCAAAACTTTAAACTCCAGCACCCTCTGGTGTTTGGATGGGAGGTTCTTCAGACTGTGCTGTTTCTTGCTCTTGTGTTCCTGGTTTTGCTTGCTCCTGTTCAGTTAGTCCCTGATCATCTGGAAAGTACAAAGACAATCCAGCATATCCTACACACTTATGCTTAATGTAATTTCTTACAACTCAACATTAGCTTTACTGAGATGAAAGCAATTACAAAGCACTTTATTGGATGAGCCATATTTGAATTTGTAGCACAATAGCCAATGTACACACACTTGTGACCACACTAATTTTTGCTTTGTTTACCTTGCGTAAGAATTTTTTTTTTATTAAAGTCTAAAGTGGCTTATTACTTCAATAAATGTATTTTTAGTTTGACTGGAGAAGACTGGCCATGTGGACCTCTACATACATTGAATTTATTGCACTCATTATTGTGCCTCTCTTCACTTTTGATTTTATAGACAGGATTGATCTTATGGGTCTTTCTTCATCCCTCACTATGGAGCCAGTAGTGCTTTATGAGTCATTATAACTCAGCACAAAGCTCTATGAATCACAGGCTAGAAGACAAGTGGCTCTTATAATTGGAGGTGCATGCAAAGGTCAGAGTGAGCTTGTTATTGGTCAGGTGCTTCAAAAGAATATCATGGCTGCTGAGTCAATATGACAGGCAGGGATTTTGTGAGTAACCATTATATGAGCACATGAGCATTTCGGAGCAACTGTTCAAATCAGCTGAGATTGGAAGGTATCACAGTTCATATGTGTTTCTTGCAGCTGCTAGATGAAAAAAAAAAAATACTCACCTGAGTCTGAGGCAATATTGTCTAACAGTTCTTTTGTGTTCTTCAGCCTGTACATCAAGAACTTGTTTTCTACAGAGTATGTAAATATGAATAAAATTAATTGTACATTCATTAAAAATCTTTTTAATGTTCATTAAAAAAAACAAAAAATCTGTAACTTATTTAGCTAATATTTGGTATTTTAGCAGTATTGGCTGATAAGGAATATTAAATTGTGCATGCTCTAACATTTAGACTAACTTTTCTAAATTAAAATTAATTTAGAGTTAGAGAATGAAGTTTTGAGAGACTCAAACATGCATGGGAACACATCTTCTTTCAACTTAAAATTCAATACAGTAGGTCTAAACTTTACACCCCTATATTAAATTGGGAGATAATAACCACAAAAACAAAAAATATAAACAAGATATAATATACATTTAACCAATATAAAATCAGAGCGAAAGAAGGATTACGATTAAAAAAGGAAGTGGAAAAGATAAAATTAGATTAAAAAAATGGTTAAAAAGATCAGGGAAAAGTAAGACAGAAATAGGGGAAGGTAAGGGTTAAGGGCCCTACGTATTTAATGATTAAACTGCCCAATGTATAACATTAAATGATCAAAATGCTTTTTAGACTTGACTGGTAGGTGCTGCTTTAACCCTCACAATTGTTCTGTGTAAAACAGACAGGCAAATATTGAGGTATAACAAATTTGCACCCGTACAAACATACCTATATCATGGCGCTTTCGTTTTTCTTGTTCCAGCTTGGAGTTCAGGCGGTCCACTTCCTCACGTTGTAGATCTAGCTGAAAAGCCAGTCACCATGGAAGCATGTGAATACGTATACACACACACACACACACACACACAGAGAGAGAGAGATACATGAGCAACATGACAGAAACACAGAGTCTATATGATTGTAATGCACTCAAATGCACCTGCCGATTAGTAAGGGCACTATCAAATATCATGTGAAATGTAAGATCACCTGTTTGCGTAAGATCTTGACCTCTTCGAGTAATCTCGTCACACACATTACCTGTTGCTGATATGCAAAGAGAGCCTGTGACCTTCTAAGAAACAGAGACACCATTAACCTGGTTATCAGATGTTGTTCAGTATGCTTTAGATTATTTTTAGTGGTGCTTGCAAAGATAATTGCTCATATTTAGGGTTAGGACAAATTTAGCAACTACCCAGAGACACCCAGCAAATGCATAATACAATGAATATTAACTCACGCCACATCCATGTCCATCTCCACCTCTCGTAAGCTCAGGGAGAAAACGGGATTTCTCATTTCTAGGTCTAAAGGAAAATGTGTGGAATGAAAACATGAAGTTGTATGTGTGTGTTCATGAGTGTGTATATGTGTGTGTGTATGCCTCACCTGTAGTAAAGGGTGGCAGGTAGCTCATGAGAATACTGTTAGTCCAATCATCTTTCAGCTCTCTGTATAATATACCAAAACAAAAATTAGAATTAAGGTTATAGAGTACCATCAAAACAATTTTATTTTTAAGTGCCTATAACTATTTATGAATATTTAAAAAAATATTTTTTAATGAAATACATGCATTAACTACAGAAACATTTTAGGTTAATTGCAATTAAGTATTTTAACAGGTTTACATCCCTAACTGTTAATAAAAAGTAATTTATTGTATTTCTAAATCTCAAGCTACCACAGTCATATACCACCTAGCCTATAGATGGCACTGTTTGTTAAAACAATTTAAAAAAGTCAGAAACTCCTGCCTCATATCTGCTGTCAATAAAGCCACATTGGTCTCACAGAAAGAGCCAGATGTTTAATGATCAGCATAAAGTCAGTTTTCAGCTAATTCTGGCCAAGAACGAGTCATTTGTTCCATCTGTTCAGTATGTTCAGCTGCCTTGTTTTAAAATTATATTTTATATGATATATGGGCCAAGTGTTAAATGTAATCAGCAATTTGGCCTTTTTTATGTACTTTTTTTGTGCAATATGCATTAGATAGTTGTATATATACAATTATTGTTATACATTTAGATTTAGCATAACATGCATTGTGGGATGCATTATCTGTACTTGAACTGGTCATTGAGCAGGGGGTCATTGGTGAGCCCGTGGAATTTGAAGAAACCTATTGCATCAGTGTCAGCGTGGGCAACAAGTGTATCATATTTCCCTACTATAGACTGAGTCTTCAAAAGCTGAAACAAAAAAATACAGGAAAAAAACAAGTACTTTAAAAAAAAAAATTTATAAATGCAAACAACAGAGGGCAGTGTCTATGCAAAATGCGAGCTTATAGGCTGTGTTTATTAAACAATTTGTAAAGAGACAGCAGCACTGATATACATTGTCATTTGCACACTAGAACAATTACAAGAGGATTGAGAAGGTCTAAACAGAATCAATTTGTGTATGTGTTTACCTCCATGATGTAGCTACCAATCCCAAGGTGCCGGTAGCGTTTCCTAACAGCCAAAAGAGACAGCTGAAGCACCATATCTCCTGTAGACCTACAATTTCACAGACAGAAGCAGAAGACTCCATATCATTGTTCTTATTAAATCAGCTTATGTCTTAATTTAATTCACATTATGTTTCTGAGAAACATCCATTTTAACTGTCACAATGAGACGTTCTAGTGAGGATGTGTGTGTGTGTGTGTGTGTGGCAGACGCTTGAGGTTAAACTAAACCACAGGCCATGTGGAAGCGATTGGCACAAATACAGAGTGCAGAAGAGGGAAAGGAGAGAGAGAGGAAGCCATAGTCTCTCATTGACTGGTAATAACACCCCACAGCCAGCAGGGCAGGGCAGGTTTCTCCACTCTTCAGCCCCTCTGGACTGGAAATAGACTCAGGGTGGAGCAACACCGTTCAGTGGGATCTCATAATGACAAGGCTTGATTCAGTTTGATGATATAAATAAAGTCTTTTTTAGGAATCCTGGATGGAATCCACCCATAAAGAGCTGAAATGCTGACTGAGGCTATGGGAGGGACAGTCAGGCGCTTGTTCTTACAGCTGGACACAGTTTGATTTGGATGTGTGGGTTGTAGGTACAGTAGAAGATGATTCTGCACAGAAAGTATTCTGTGAGTTAGACGTGTGTGTGTGTGTGTGTGTGTGTGTGTGTGTGTATGAAGATCCCTTGTAGTCAAAAAGTGTGAAAAATGCTTTGTAGAATGCAACAAACAAGAAGTTTAGTACATTTTGTGTAATATCCATATTTTGTCTGTGTAACTTCCTCTTTATTGCAAAAATGACTATAAAATGCAATTGACAAAGATTTACTGCATTGCCAGATGATGTTATGAGATGCTAACAGAAGAAAAGTATCTTGCTTTAAAGCATTAGTGTTTTATTTCACAAAATAGTATTATATTGCTCTTTCGCAGCTGTTTGATTGAATCAGGCACAGTGCTTGTGCTTTGCTTACAGTATCTTGAGTTCGTAGCAAGCAGCAGCCACGATCAGAGATTCAACTCCTACGGCGGATGGCGGAATCTTTCCGTCTTCTCGTTGGACTGCTCTTTTTTCTTTCCTATCCCTCACTCCATCTACAAACTCCTGCAGGCCTTCACAGAATCGCTCCCAAGACCAACTATGGAGAACAGAAAACAAACTTTATTTAAAAAAATTTTTTTTTTTTTTTTATTAACAGAACAGTAACTAGAACACTTGAATTGAATCTATAAGAAGAGACAGAGGAAATCTCCCACATAAGCACATACATTTAGTATAATCCAAATACAAGAATCTGGGTAGGAATTTTGTACAAAATCAAATTTGCAACAATATTCTGTCACACCATGCACTAACATCATCCCAGTAAGTGACCATAATAGGATACAATTGTCCATAAAATGGTATAACACAGTTGTGTTGGCATAGAAACATACATACATGGTGACATTTGTCATTTTAATTGACTATAATAAGGTCATGATGATCTCTGTTAAAGGTCCTTCCCAAATGTAATAAATAAATATATAAAAATTCACTTCTTTCCAGATCTATGCCTATAGGAGTATAGATAGAGCTGATAAGGAATGCTTGGCAAACTGTTTGCCAGAGAGGATCTGGGAAAAAGCTCTTGTAATCCCATTATCTTTAACAGAATCAACAAACGATTTGTGCTGAGTCATGTCATATTCACTCTCATTAATTCTCAATCATGACTTAACGAATGACTTCGTTTTTAGTCAGTTTCTCACGCAAAGGTATCATATGACTTCAGAAGACTTTGAACATAGTCATTCTTATGATATACCTGTTTTGGAGCTTGACAGTATAAATCAGCATCCACTTTTGTTGTACACTCTTAAAAATAATGATTCTTTTTTAGCTTTTTGGGTTCCATGAAGAACCTTTAACATCCATATAACCTTTCCATTTCATAAACAGCTCTTTATTGGGAAAAATATTATTCAGATGTTGCTCACGCTAAGAAGAAAGTAATTGTTTACTGGAAGGTTCTTTGGGGAAGCCAAAATGGTTCTTCTATGGCTTCGCTGATAAAAATCCATGTTTGGAACCTATATTTTTAAGAATCTCAGACATCTTGCCTTGGGTGTTTCACAAAAGGACTAAAAGGGTTAGGAGTGATATGATGTTGAGTAAATGCTGACAAAGTTTTAATTAACTATTCGTTTGAATTTGATGTTAAGGTGCAGTCACATTAGCAAACATTTTGCTGGTTAATTGGCTACTGTCAACAGTGTAGTGAAGTATGATGCACTCACAAAAACCTAACTTGAACCTTTTGTGAAATCTGCAAGGGGAAATCTTTCACCGTCATGTGAAGTTTCCCAAATACGTGGATTCCAAATGACTGGATTTTGCCCTCGAAAATTTGCAGAACAATGGCAAATGTGATTACACTATTAGAATTACTTAAAAATATTTAACCTGATACTTGTCTCTGTTGCTATTATCTCCTCTGAGGTTTCCTCTGTACTCTCTTCAGAGTCGCTGTATAGCTCAGCCAGCAGCTTGTGTGTGGAATCAGCTTCCATACTTGTTTTACAGGGTACTGGGCTCAAATTTGTACCCTTTTGGGAAGCTCTCCCTCTATAGTCCTCTAAAACATCTGCAAAGAGAAATCAGCATAAAATAGCCTTAGGCCAACACTCATTCTATATATGGAATCATGTAGGATATTTCTATCACTAGCATAATTTATGCTCTATTGCCCAACCAAGGTGAATTACATACCTACATGGTCTTGTGACAAAATAATAGTATGTATCCCAGGGTAGTGTACTGTTTCATGCACATCTCTGGGGCCGATTTCAGGCAAGGACGTGTCCAATAGAGCCACCACAGCCCGCAGAACATCCTCATTTTTTATCTGCAAGACCAAGACAATCTACATATTCATACATGCTCACACAAATATATCCATGTGTATGTCATCAAAGCACAAGGAATCAGAACATCTGCCTCAGGTAATGTAGAAAAGAGCAGCAGACTCAAGAACACTCATAGATCTGGTGCAAACCAGTGCAGGAGGAAGACTGTCTGCATCGTGACGCCCACCCCCCACACCAATGTTTGCAAAGCTCTGGCTGGGAAAAAATCCATTCAATTAAGACTGGGAGTTCCTGGACAACACGAGGGGAGTCTGAAACGTGACCTATATTCCCGATCACGCTGGCTCTATAATTTCATATTTTGTGGAGTAATAGAGCAATAAAGCTCAGATAATATTTCAAAAACAAGGAGGAGTTAATATGCGGAAAGGAAGTGGAATACAGCACTCAATAATCAATAAACATCAATGAAGGGAAAGCAAGCAAGATAATAAAAGAGGCTAAGTGGGATTGAAATGAATTAGCGCATAGGTGGGTGTAAGTGTATAGGCGTGTATGAGGCAATTTGACATTTATGCTGTTCCAAAACCAAGTCAGCTGCCTACAAAGGAAGCATTTTAAGGCACATTTCTGACGCAAAGGCTTTTCCATAAGGTACGCAACTTAATTATATTGCCTACTAAGATATCTTTTTGAGTTTAATTCTGTTGTATATATCCTTGGCGGAGATGGCAATCCCAGAATGTATTGCAACAATCTCAGTGAAAAATAAATCCAATGGCAGATTAGGTGAGTGATGATCATACATTCTAATGAAAATACATATAAATAAAATTACATTTCAGTAAATATTTCAAATATTATATTTTAAAAGTTTTATTAAATAAAAAAATAGACTGTAATTGTTTTTTCAAAGTTAGAGTAGAAAATACAATTTCAGTCTTTCTACTTCAAAATTTCATGTTTAATTCAATGTGTTACTTGCCGTTTCTTTGTAATTATTACTAGCAATTTCTGAGTGAAAATTGTTTCAACATATTTTTTTCAGTGTAATAAATGTTTAGATTTTTTGATTTTAACATAAATGTAATTTGTGTTTATCCATTTGATTTTTCCAATGTATTTGAATTGACAAAATACAAAATAAATAAAGAAAGAAAGAAACTAAATATAATAGTTTTTTTTATTTTATTTTATTTGTATTGGGCTTATCAGGTATCAGGCTATGACCATTAAGATGATCCCTGCCTACATAGGCCATTAGGCAGTAAGCAGCAAGGCCACTTACTAGGCTTCAGAAAAAAGCTTTAGGGTTCATAATGAAAGTATGTTTGTTGTAATATGCTAGTGTATATTTTGCAAAGCTCTTATGTTTTTTGGATATGAACCGAACCTGCACAGAGATATATTTGCCCTTTCCAAATCCAAAATAGCACTGAAGAGCCCACCAACATAAAGATATGAGAGCAAGAGAAAACACATCAAGTGCCTTGTGATATTTGCATTGTATGGTGGGATGCTTGTATTCCTTAGAACAATATTTCCAATCTCAGCCCACATTGTGTTTGCAGGCCCCAGAAGATTAATCAACAACAGATGGGTATTTAACTACCCACCCAGTTATAAATGACTACCTGTATAGAAAATAAAGTTTATTTTGGACATCTAGTGTGATATTAATCTAGTTATTTAGTAAGAATCTGAATCTAAAACAAGAAAGAAATATATGTTAACCATAGGCAGAATTGTAGGAGCATCTCTGGTTTGGAAGAGTTCGTGGAAGTTGACTATGATGGGCTGAGCACTCAACGCACCCCTGAAGTGGACACTGTGGAGACGAACCATGCATCCCTCCATCGCTCACAACAGACCAGCTAAAAAGAGAGACACACCTTTATGAGCATTCATTAAATGAAACATGACACTTGCCCCTGCTGTAAAAGAGTTTTGCAGAGGGGACTGAGGCTAATTGTGACAACTATATTCTCAGGGCAGTAATGCAAGTCTGGCAATTTTGTAGATTTAAAAAAAAAAAATAAAAAAAAAAAGTTACTTTTGGCCAAAATTTAAAATATGAATATGTTCCCTTTTCCGTTTGTGCTTTTTCAATAATTTTTTGATTTGTTCATAATACAGTGGCATGCAAAAGTTTGGGAACCCCTTGCAGAATCTGTGAAAATGTGAATAATTTTAACAAAATTTTGGGAACCCTTAGTTCTTAATACTGTGTGTGGTTACCTGGATGATCTACGACTGTTTTTTTGTTTTGTGATGGTTGTTCATGAGTCCCTTGTTTGTTCTGAACAGTTAAACTGAGCACTGTTCTTCAGAAAAATCCTCCAGGTCCTGCAGATTCTTCAGTTTTCCCGCATCTTCTGCATATTTGAACCCTTTCCAACAGTGACTGTATGATTTTGAGATCCATCTTTTCACAATGAGGACAATTGAGGGACTCAAACACAATTATTAAAAAAGGTTCAAACATTCACTGATGCTCCAGAAGGAAACTCCAGGTGACTACACACAGTATTAAGAACCAAACTTTTGAAGGGGGTTATTTTAATAATTTCAGCTATTTTTTATTTACTTATTTTTTGTCTTGTGGACTATATGTAAACATCTTTTATGCAAAATATCTTACTCAGGACAGTACTAAATAAGAAATAACATGCATTTTGTATGATCTCTCATATTTTGTTAAAATTATTCACATTTTCAGATTCTGAAAGGGGTTCCCAAACTTTCGCATGCCACTTTATACTGTTTGCTTTTTAACGGTGTTAAATTGACTATAAAACATTTAAATGCTGCTATTTTGTGGAAGATTGGGGCCTTTTTTTACTGTAAGTTAGCGTTTTACTCTATTGCTCATTGTGACTTAACGTACCCATAGTGGCCAATATTTTCACAAACGTGTATTTTTCTCCTAGCTAATAACGGAGGAAATGTTCGCTAGCTTTTTATTGCCACTATGCCGAGTTTTGCGCAGAAGTTGACGTTCAAAAATAAAACAACCGTTGTGAATAATAATGGAAGTGTGACAATTAACCCGGTCTCCTGTGAATTGGTTTTATTTTTTCAGGTTAAAACAAAACTGTGTGTGATATCTGTTAATATATGAATCTGTAAACATATTAATAAACTAAATACCTCCAATGCCTGCTTCAGAAGTGTTGACAATTTGGCCACCTTCGCAAACTTGGCTGCTTTGTGCTGCTAGGATAGCGAGCGAGTGTATCTATGGCAACGGTGGAGCTGGAAATCAATCGCAGTGTCTTCTGGGATTTGGAGTCCCTATTAATGAACATGCGATGACCACGTAGGATGGTGTGGTTTATTTCCCACTTGAATGTTCTTAAAGTGATAGTTAAACCAAAATTTAGGTTCTGCCATAATTTCCACACCATCGAACATCATATGGCTTAGCACACAAGGTAAAATATTGTTGTCACTTTCAGAACATTTTCAGATGATGAATGATAAACAGATAAGCCTCCAATCAAAATCCACCCATAACTGCTGCAAACTCTTATGTGGACTGCTATTCGCCTTATTTTTTCCCTGGAATGCCATCTCGTGAAAGCAAGTAGGACAGATAGCAGAAGCTAGAGATTATGGTTTATAAAGTTTTAAATATGGATATTTTTCTTACAAAAGTGCATTGATTCGCTTCAGGAGGCCTTTATTAACCCCCTGTAGCCATATGGAGCACTTTTTTATGATGGAGGGGGTGGGGTGGGGGGCATAATGGGGTAATTTTCATTTTTGGGTGAACTATTCCTTTAAGCAATATGTGTGACCCTGGAGCACAAAACCAGTCTTAAGTAGCATGGTTATATTTGCAGCAATAGCCAAAAATACATTGTATGGGTCAAAATTATAGATTTTTCTTTTATGCCAAAATCATTATGATATTAAGTAAAGATAGTTGAAGATAGTTTGTAAATTTACTACCGTAAATATATAAACTTAAATTTTGATTAGTAGTATGCTTTGCTAAGAAATTCATTTGAACAACTTTAAAGGCGATTTTCTCAGTATTTTGATTTTTTTTTTTTTTTTATTGCACCCTCAGATTTTCAAATAACAAACCATACATAAATGGAAAGCTTATTTATTCAGCTTATTTATGATGCATAAATCTCAATTTTAAAAAATTGACCTTTATGACTGGTTTTGTAGTCCTGGGTCACATATAGTATCATATAATATAATGTAATATATACATCAATTATCTAATAATGTAGCAGAAGGAGGTGGGTGTCTACATTTGAACATAAATTCACTGATAAAAAATGTTAACCAAAGATTACAATTTACATCTGTAAAATACAATTCATTGAATTTCTGATATTTTATATTTAATATGTTATAACAGAGCCCCTTTTTCCCCAATAGATGCCAATACGAAATTACAATACAAAAATTTAAATTACAATATGAGACATGAGTTCACTGTTTATCACTCTGATGATTTCTTGTCAGATATTGTTTCTTAACTGTAACTACAATATGAGATGAGTTCACTGTTCATCACTATGATGACTTCTTGTCAGATATTGTTTCTTAACTGTAATTACAATATGAGACACGAGCTCACTTTTCATCACTATGATAATTTTGTGTTGCTAGATTTTTTTAGCATTGAAAAAAAAAGCACTTCAGCTGAACTTGTTGACAGTCATGCTTGATTGTCAGTGTCAATTTCTTCAACAAACAATGGCCTTTGGCTGTAGAAGCAACATGGTCAGGTGGTGTAACTGGTTTTTGTCAATTGGCGTAACCAGTATTTTTTCATAAAAAATATAATTATGTACAAGAAAATTAATGTGGAATAAAACGTAATCATCTAGTTTAGTATAATAATATGTTTTTTTTTTTTTTTTTTTTTACATCATTTGTCAAAGATTATTTAGAAAACAGAGGTGTTTTCAGCATATGTCCTGCTAAATATTGCAAAAACGCATTAAAATTTACATTTAGAGATAACTCTAATAAAATCTATTTTCGTGTGACATTTTAAAATGATGTATTTATTTCTATGAGTAAGCTTACATGCCATTTAGGCGGATAAAATATTTAATATTTCTCATTCTTTGGAGGTTACACCATTTGACATTTTCATGTACATTCAGTCTTAACTTTGTAATTTTTAATTACATAAAATCAACATAAACACGCTGTGTACATTTTAAAAGACCCGATGCATGCTTTAAAAACAAGTTTTTAAAATATTTTTGAATTTCTCATCTTGCCAACCCCTTTTTGTCACTGACCCATTAACACTGTTACGGAGTGATCAGAACATGAGATGTGCAGATCCATCTGCAGAGCTTTATTCATTAGCATGGTCAGAAATGAGCATGGGTCGATACACAGCAAACAGACATAGATGAGGCAAGACAAAGAGTATTCCTAGGACTAGCGTGGGTCTTCAATCTGCAAACAGTATCCAACAGGGCAAGGAAAAGAGAGATAATCCAGGTACACAGCAATAATCCAGGCAGGGGCAAACAGAGCCCGAACGGCAAGACGAAAGGGGTGATCCGAAATACACAGGCGAGAATAAGCACATGGGGAAACAGGCAAGGCTAGACTATGACTAAACTATGGTAACTAGAACTGGCTCCGTAGAGTAACTATCGCTATAGAGTTATATACGCTAAACAATACTTGGAGACTTGAGCAAGATCTGAGTGGGTGTATTATAGTTTGTGTAATAGCTTTCAGTTGAGCGTGTGATTGGTTACAGCTGTGTGTGTGTGTGTGTGTGTGTGTGTGTGTGTGTGTGTGAAATCAGTGCAATGGATGATAGGAACTTTAGTACAGAGTGACATGTAACAGTCTGTGTAGTGTGAGAGTCAATGTAACGGAAGAGCGACCTCTGGTGGCAAGTAGATGGAAGACCATGGACAGGATTCGTGACATAGGAGCGGGACAGAAGACCACCAGGCTGGAGCAGACGTAGTAGAAGACCACCAGCGAGGGACAGAAGACCACCAGAGCAGGACAGAAGACCACCAGGCTGGAGCAGATGGAGCAGAAGACCACCAGCGTGGGACAGAAGACCACCAGAGCAGGACAGAAGACCACCAGGCTGGAGCAGATGGAGCAGAAGACCACCAGAGCGGGACAGAAGACCACCAGAGCAGGACAGAAGACCACCAGAGCAGGACAGAAGACCACCAGGCTGGAGCAGACGGAGTAGAAGACCACCAGCACGGGACAGAAGGCCACCAGAGCAGGACAGAAGACCACCAGGCTGGAGCAGACGGAGTAGAAGACCACCAGAGCAGGACAGAAGACCACCAGGCTGGAGATGGAGCAGAAGACCACCAGAGCGGGACAGAAGACCACCAGAGCAGGACAGAAGACCACCAGGCTGGAGCAGATGGAGCAGAAGACCACCAGAGCGGGACAGAAGACCACCAGAGCAGGACAGAAGACCACCAGGCTGGAGCAGACGGAGCAGAAGACCACCAGCGTGGGACAGAAGACCACCAGAGCAGGACAGAAGACCACCAGGCTGGAGCAGACGGAGTAGAAGACCACCAGGCTGGAGATGGAGCAGAAGACCACCAGAGCGGGACAGAAGACCACCAGAGCAGGACAGAAGACCACCAGGCTGGAGCAGGAGCAGAAGACCACCACCAGAGCAGGACAGAAGACCACCAGGCTGGAGCAGGCGGAGCAGAAGACCACCAGCGTGGGACAGAAGACCACCAGAGCAGGACAGAAGACCACCAGGCTGGAGCAGATGGAGCAGAAGACCACCAGCGTGGGACAGAAGACCACCAGAGCAGGACAGAAGACCACCAGGCTGGAGCAGATGGAGCAGAAGACCACCAGAGCGGGACAGAAGACCACCAGAGCAGGACAGAAGACCACCAGAGCAGGACAGAAGACCACCAGGCTGGAGCAGACGGAGTAGAAGACCACCAGCACGGGACAGAAGGCCACCAGAGCAGGACAGAAGACCACCAGGCTGGAGCAGACGGAGTAGAAGACCACCAGAGCAGGACAGAAGACCACCAGGCTGGAGATGGAGCAGAAGACCACCAGAGCGGGACAGAAGACCACCAGAGCAGGACAGAAGACCACCAGGCTGGAGCAGATGGAGCAGAAGACCACCAGAGCGGGACAGAAGACCACCAGAGCAGGACAGAAGACCACCAGGCTGGAGCAGACGGAGCAGAAGACCACCAGCGTGGGACAGAAGACCACCAGAGCAGGACAGAAGACCACCAGGCTGGAGCAGACGGAGTAGAAGACCACCAGGCTGGAGATGGAGCAGAAGACCACCAGAGCGGGACAGAAGACCACCAGAGCAGGACAGAAGACCACCAGGCTGGAGCAGACGGAGCAGAAGACCACCACCAGAGCAGGACAGAAGACCACCAGGCTGGAGCAGACGGAGCAGAAGACCACCCCCAGAGCGGGACAGAAGACCACCAGAGCAGGACAGAAGACCACCAGAGCAGGACAGAAGAGAAGACCACCAGGCTGGAGCAGACGGAGCAGAAGACCACCAGAGCGGGACAGAAGACCACCAGGCTGGAGACGGAGCAGAAGACCACCAGAGCGGGACAGAAGACCACCAGAGCAGGACAGAAGACCACCAGGCTGGAGCAGACGGAGCAGAAGACCACCACCAGAGCAGGACAGAAGACCACCAGGCTGGAGCAGACGGAGCAGAAGACCACCACCAGAGCGGGACAGAAGACCACCAGAGCAGGACAGAAGACCACCAGAGCAGGACAAAAGACCACCAGGCTGGAGCAGACGGAGCAGAAGACCACCAGGCTGGAGACGGAGCAGAAGACCACCAGAGCAGGACAGAAGACCACCAGGCTGGAGCAGACAGAGTAGAAGACCACCAGCGCAGGACAGAAGAGAAGACCACCAGGCTGGAGCAGACGGAGCAGAAGACCACCAGAGTGGGACAGAAGACCACCAGAGCAGGACAGAAGACCACCAGGCTGGAGACGGAGCAGAAGACCACCAGAGCGGGACAGAATACCACCAGGCTGGAGCAGAAGACCATGGCAGGGACTGAGACCTAGGGAACACTGAGACACACGAGACAAACAGAGCATTTATGGCCCCAAGGACCAATGAAGGCAACATAGTGGGTTCCGTGACAGTCTTCTTGGTTATGACAGATTTGGCTGACCGTTCATAATTATTGGCATAGATTGTAGTGGGATCGGCAGATAGTTCATACATTAACTCACGAACAAAGAATGACAAGGCAGATAGATCACAATCAGACACACTTGGACAGGTAGACATTTCACCATTAGCCTCACTGACTAGAACTGGTGAAGCAGATGGTTCAAACTCAGATACACTTGGGAGAAATGAACAGACAGATAACTCATAATTCGAATCACTGACTTAAACTGGTGGAACAGATGATTCGGAGTTAGACACCTTTTGGGTAACAAAACATGTTGACAGTTCATGAGCGGTCTCCATGTCAGTGACAGGATTCACTGACTGAAGCTGGTACAACAGATGTTTTAGTATGAGACACCTCTGCAAACATCACCTGACCTGACCTCTTGACAGAAACTGAAGACAGTTCAACAGTTGGCACACTTGGAGAGACTGAGTAAGATGACATCTTATAATTTGACTCACTGACTGGGATTGGCAAGACGGATGATTCTATAGACATATTTTTGGAGACAACACAGGTAGAGAGTTCATATTTAGATTAATTGACTGTGACTGGCAAGACAGAGTGTTCACAAACAGCCTCCTCGTCTGTGACAGATAAGGCTGAGAGTCTAAAGGCAGCTTCTTCAGCTGGGTCAGAACAAGACAAAAGTTCATAATTGGCCTCCATGGCCAGGTCAGGACAGAACAAGAGTTCATCGTTGGCCTCCGTGGCCGGCTCAGGACAGAACGAGAGTTCAGGGGCAGCCTTTCTGTCTGTGACAGGACAGGCTGGAAGTTCACTTACAGTCTCCTTGACTGTGACAGGACAAATTAAGAGGTCACAGACGGTCTCCTTGACCGTAACGGGACAGACAGAGAGTTCACAGACGAATGTCCCAGAGCCAGCGATTGACTAAACGCCGCGGCCACCATTATCAGCACAGATGCGATGTCGCGTTCCTCCTCCGCGACACCCACGGTAAATGAGGAACCGACTGACAACAGAGCATAGTCCAAAAACTGACTGAGTGACGAATGCGGACCCTCGCATCTAAGCTTAGACTATAGTGGTTGATTAATCCCATCACTGAAAATGTGTGACATGTAACAGTCTGTGTAGTGTGAATGTAACGTCAATGTAACCGAAGAGCGACCTCTGGTGGCAAGTGGATGGAAGACCATGGACAGGATTCGTGACTAACACATGCTTATTTTTCATATAACGGTGCGTTCCAAATGGGATATATCGCCCTCCGAAGGGCACTTTGGAGTGAAAACAATCATGGCCGCCATATTGAAAGGTCGTTCCAAACCGAAGTGCTCAAAACTAGCCACTTCAAAGGGCCCTTCGGAATGGGTTTCGATTTCGAAGGGTACAACTGATGGACACTTCGGGCCCCCATGATCCTTTGCACAGATGCTTTCCATGATGATGGCGCCTCCGTGTGGGCACGGGATGATGATGCAGAAGAGCACTTCAAGAAACAGTTGTTTGGTCCCCTACACCCTTCAACCCTTCGAAACTCTCACTCCGGAGGGTAAACCGTTTGAAGGGATTAGTGCCCGTTTTTCACATTTCCGGGTTTCTCAGCAGCGGAAGTCGTCATAGTTGGGATAACTTTGAGAGCAGTGGGAGAGTAGGCTTCCACAAAAATATATATTTTTCAAACAGCAGAAGAAAAACTCCACGACAGTATTTTCACAACTTTCAAAAAAAAAAAAAAAAAATTGAGTGAGACTGATAACAGCAGTCAGAGGAGAGAACAATGTCACTCCCATAGACGCTGCATTAGCAATACCCTCGCATTAGCGTTAACTCGTTTTTGTAATTTGATGCAAAAGTGATATGACTATAACACAAAGCACAGAGTTATAAATGTACATACATTTGAAAAAAAAAAATCTAAATACAAAAAACTTTAGAGGATTTACATGCTGATGACCACTGAAACGCGTCATTACAGTTTTGTGAAAAGGGTCCATTAGTAACAGTTGGCCCCTATGCTAGTCAGAATTGAACAAACTGAACAAATCATGTAGTGAACCGATTGATTCAAAAGATTCGAATCGTGCAGATGAATCGGAACAGTATGTGTGTTGGGTGGGGTCTCGGCGGATCAGAGCCTGATGGGCGTGGCGTCGGCTAGCTTCGCGGGGAGTGACGTCAGTGGAGCTGTTCAAAGCGCGCTGGTGCTGGAAAGAAACTCAGCGTCGTCGTCAGCAGTTGCATCGCGGGGCGGAGAGGCGGACCACGGCGAGGGAAATCAGATATCTGGAAACTGGCACGGAAATAGCGCAAAAGGAGACACTCACCTGTTAGACTACTGAACTGTGAGTACTGAAAATCCCCCATTCGACAGGTTTAAAAGGAAAGTTACGGCGCGAGCTGAAACGGCTTTGCCTGTGAGTGTATCAGCATCATCTACCACGCTTCTTTGTGCGCCTGGAAGGGGTTTGTTCTGTTTAACTGTTAGACTGTTTATTGATGATTTGTTTCACAGAAATGCTCTTCCTCTGGCTTTAAAGCCTTAATTTCGTGGCACTATTGGAGGGATGCGATTTGAATAATATTTGCATGTGCATGAGGCTGTGTTAGACTCGTATGGTTGATCACTTATCCAGAGAGCACTGCTTCCTTCTGAGAAATGCAGTTGCCCCCATCAGCCATCAGTTTGTGGCAAGGCATGCATTTAGAGACTGGTATGCTTTACAGCACCTACTTAGTATATGCATACTTTCAAATGAGACTGTATAGAATTGAGTAATGTAGTGTAAGGATGTTATTTAGTGTTTAATTTTAAACCACAGATCAAGGTGTGGCAGCCACAGCGTCTGTGTTTTATTAACCCTGTTTGTCTAGTTCTTCTTTATGCACGTTACCGGTTAAAACAAAGGTGTATTATTCTAAATGACAAAGGACTGATAGTTGCAGTGTTGAAAAACATATTCTTGTTGGTGTGAGATTCTGACCAAGCTTCCCATCTCTACTTCCACAGACTGTAATGACCTACAAATGCATGATACATTAAAAAAATATTCAGACATAAATTTAAGATTTATATATTTAAACTGCATTCAGATCATACAGTTTTAGTGTAAACAAACAAATAAACTTGTGCGTATTTGTCAGTCATATATAAATGAAATGGGTAAGCTTTCTAGTATAATAAACTGAATGTGTTTATATTTATATTTAATTGAATGCTGAATGTTTATACTTTTTAACTGAATAAATGTAATTGTTTTCACAATCAATGTATTTTTGCTGATTCTAAGCGATTTTAATGAATGCATTTTGAAAATGATATCCAAAATATATTTATAAAAATTCTTTATACATCAAATAGATGCAAGTAGTAATAATAATAATTATTATTATTTTTTTGAGTGCAGATCTTGTATGACTGACAAATATGCATCACAGTAAGTTTATTAGCTTGTTTATGTTAAAACTGTATAGTCCTAATTGATGGATATTTTATATACAATTCAAATACATTCAGACATGATTTACTCGCCTCATGTGGTTTCAAACCTGTTTGATTTTCTTTATTTCCATGGAGCACAAAAAAAAAAAGATAATTTTTGAAGAATGCATGTTATTTTTTTCCACTCAAA
This sequence comes from Onychostoma macrolepis, assembly GCF_012432095.1. Lineage (NCBI taxonomy): Eukaryota > Metazoa > Chordata > Actinopteri > Cypriniformes > Cyprinidae > Onychostoma > Onychostoma macrolepis. The sequence continues at coordinate 9,510,853 of NC_081179.1, read as the reverse complement.
TGCAATACAAATAGTCTATATGACTTGTGCTCTATATTGCAAGTCTTCAAAGCCATTTTGATTTTTGTATGGGTTTGGAACTACGTTAGAGTAAATAAATAAAGTCAGAATTTTAATTTTTAGCCAAATTGTACCTTTAACGTGCGCTACTCACTAAAGCACTATTTAGTTTCCCCACCTGCGTGATGTTAAGCATCATTATTGGTAGATCACTTTGGCTTAGCCATTAAACCTCCCATGTTGTTTCCAGATTTATAGCAAGCCATTTTTCCTCTGGTCTTTAGAGAGCCTCTCAAGATAGGCATTAGGCCAAGTCACGACAGTGGGCGAGGGAAATGTGGTCACTGTATTGAAATTAGTGATGACGCAGTGCTAATCCGACACAGCGGGTCATTTTCTCACTGGATTTGCTGAAGTTTCTTCATTAGTGCACATTATCTGAATGCAAGACAAGCTCAGGACATCAGACAACACCGGTTCATGTCAAATACTCTGGTCAGTGTGCCAAAACGGCCATAAGGAAGTGCTCACGTGGGTTTCTCGGGCAGATAGCCATACACTCAGTAATTATGCCGAAACCATTAGAGGAACAGCTGAGAGGAGCTTGTGTCATCCTAATATGCTTCTTAAGAGCTGAAAAGCATGATACATTTAATCTGCCTGAGCAGGATGTGCTTCAGTAGAAGCCACAAAATAAATAGATACTCTCCTGAATGACATAATGTAATTCTTAAAAGTTCAGTTCCACTCTTCAGTTCTCTTGTTTGCACTTTAGCATTGTGTAAACCATACAGCATGTGGGTGATTCTTCAATTAGGGGCACTTTTGACTAGTTGGAAAAACTGTTTCATGTGCTTAAATACCTTTGTCACATCCTGGTCAATCTTCAGTTGGATTTTGGTATATTTTTTGATGATGTGGACTGAGATGTTTGCCCTTTTTGGAGAAAGTTGGATGCATAAATATTTTTAGATTTAGATAGGCTTTTTAAGTTTTTCCGGAAGCAAAAATCCCATTCATTTTCTCCATAGGGGAATTGATTTTTTAAGATAACTTCTAAACCACTGAAGACAGACTTACTGTGAGCTATGAGATTGTTAATCGATGGAATGTGCTTTTGCTGAAGCCATTTTTTAAATAATCATATTTAACAGCAGAATTTCAGGTTAAAAGCTACCTACATTTACTTCAATTACGACATTCATTTGCAATGCTGTAGTTCTTTGCACAATACAATTTTGATGAAAAACAATGCATTTCTATTTTTTATTTTAATGATAAAGCTCAAAATTAACCGATTTCTAACTAACCAACTGTTGCATTCTATTATAACCTATCCGTTAAAACTAAAATGATTGTTTTCTTCTAAATCCATCCTAGGGGACAGTTCCTCTAATTGAAGAATCATCCATATATAGATTGTCTCCATCTGTTTTTTTTATTACTCTTTTATTTTGTGTTTTAGCTTGATCGTGAATGTAAAGTGTGACTACTGTCTCCCTGGCAGCTCTGGAGTGGTTATGATTCAGCAACATGGGCTGGATTTGCTCAGATCTTGTGTCAGATGGCATGTGTTCGTGAACAACTAGTTGCTGAATTTGCCAAAGTTTGCACGGATCATGCCGTAAAATCTTTTGAGTTGTATGCAAGAGTTTTGTGTGAGACTATTTGTATTAACAAAACAAGATGGAGAAGAACCAGACTAGTTTAACTGTAATTGGCTATTGTTTCATGTAAATCATATGCATATGCACATTTATAGTCTGTAACCTTCATTTTCTCGCACTTGCATATGGCCATAAATGTACCCTCAAAACCATACCCGCCCACACCACACTACTTCTTACCCAAGAATAAGAATATGGTGTAGGACAGTGAGAATTTAAGTGCAGAATATAGCACATCGTGTTATTTTCCTCAATCTCGACTGTAAATGGAAACGCGGAATCCGTCAACAGCAATCCATGTAGCAGCAGGGTGGATTGTGATCGTGACGTGGCAGTCTATTTTTAGGACAGGTCTTTAGTTTTTCTACAGGTCAACAGATGTTATACTAGGGGAGTGCTGGGCCAGAAATAGGGCAGGTATAGCACAAGGGTGCTTGTGTGTGTGTGTGAGAGAGTTTTGGGCACAGCTTGTTCAGGCTCATTCACTGTGCTGAATTTCAAGGATGTTTTTGAGTGCTGAATGACACGGCAGGAACAGTGAATCCATTCTGTGTGAGGTTTGCTCCTGTTTTCTCATGCTGTGAGGGGTAAAAGCAATGTTTGCACATGGAAAATTTGTAGACAAATATATTCAAAAATACATGCTTGAAATCTTTTTTAGACATGGTTTTAAAGGGATAGTTCATCTAGAAATTGCAACTTTGTCATCATTTACTCACTACTCTAAACCTATATGACGTTCTTTCTCACAAAAGGAGATACTCTGAAGACTGCGTTGGTTGCTCCTTTCTGTAAAATTACAGTGAAAGGGCACTGAGGCTTGAAAGTTTTATTTAGGATGCAAACAATTCATAAAAGTATCATAAACATGGTTCGTATGACTCGTGCACTATGTTACCAGTCATTCTGAAGCCATATGATAGCATTATGGGTGAAACAAAGAAACATTCAAGCTGATAATAAAGCAGTAATGTCTGATGCAATTAATCGCTCAGTTGAGTCGGCTGATTTGATTTACAAAACTAGTCCAAATGATTCATTCACAAATAATCAAATGTGATTTTAAAGGATGATACCCCTAATGGCTGATGCTGGTACATATTTATGTATTTCCAGTGTTTCCCCTGCCATTATATTAGGGGGGCGCTCCGCCCCCCCAACGGCACCCCTTCCCCCCTTGAAGGTCAAGTTAATTTTATTTAATTTTATTTTCTCCATAACGCCAGATCAGAACAGAAGTCATTTAAAGTTAAATTTCCTATAGAACCTTGTTCTTTTATTAACCCTCAAAGACCAAGACAGCCAAATACGGCTAAAAATAACTATTGTTCTTAAATGTTTAATAATTTTTGAACCGCTAATCCTATCTGAATGGTTTATAAAGTGTCGGAAAGCAGAGATTTTGTCTTGTTTGGATATTCAGAGGCTCCGTAGCGTACGTGATTACGTCATCACATTGATTGGTCAGAAGAAACCAATGCATTTCGTTCCTCTGTGCCAAACAGGAACGATTGTTGACACTTAGACCCACCCCCGTGCCCAGACTGGTTCAAACTGTCACATATTCAACCAATAAACATAGGTTTTTGTCTTTTGAACCATTGTTTAGTGAGTTTCTTTGGAAATCGGACCAAACGCAAAGTGAAAGTAAAGTGTTTCGTGCATGCATGAAAACAAACACACAATAACACATTTGCATGAGAGCACTCTCTGAAAAAGCCCAGAAAAACAAAGGAGAGAGCACTTTGGCATAAAACAAACCAAAAGCAAGGATGAAAAAGCGCTGGAATTTATGTTTTTAATTGAAAAGCGCCTATAACAATATTGTAATAAATGGCTGTAACTTGCTTGGGGAATGTTTTATATATATATATATATATATATATATATATATAAAATTATTTGGAAGAGTAAAACACACAGATACAACTTTCTAAAGAAAGAAATCCAAACTTAAGGAGTATTTGTTTGAGTACACAGTAAAAAAACACCGAATTATTGTTTGCGTTTTTCTTAAAATTCTGGAAATTCATTAATTCTTAGAGAAAACAAATGGAAAATTGGGACTTTAAATTAGCTAGACTGAAACTTCAAGTTCTCCTGTTTATAATGATATATGGCACTTAATGCTGACTACTAGAATAGGTCAAAGTAAGAAAAGTACAGGCGTGTCAGGTGCCCCAAAAATGTTCTAGGTCTTTAAGGGTTAAACAAACTAAATAGCCTTATGTTATTTATCTTATATACACGACGACATGTCATTTCTGTCTCTACGTTATATGGTCGCGCTCTCTGAAATCGCGCACAGCGGTGTTCCGCCCCGATGCGTGCACACACACAAACGTGTGTGCACACACAAATGAGCACACTCACTCCCACTATTCTTTGTAAATATTAAGCCGCGAAACGACTATTTAAATATGAATTATGCATGTCTCTGTGTTAATGAATGGCGCAGACGCGCGGTTTTGTTTACTACTCTGGCGTGACTCTTCTGGTGATATTAACGTCTGCTGTCTCACTAAATGAGGACATAAATACATGAACAACATCTCCAGAACTGCTCTGAGAGTAGGGTGGCCATATGTGCCATTTATACGGGACACGTCCTGGCCAGGATTTTTATATTGCCTAAAACATCCAAAGTAGTTTGACCAATAACATGTACATAATCGACCAATCATGGTGCGTGAGAAGGTGAGAATGATCAAAGCGATGTAAATACGTGCACATGTTTGTTTGTTCGTTCGATTTGAAGCTGCGCACCGATTTTTGTATGACAACAAAGTACCACGAGAGCGATTTGAAAGCATAAGGAGCCGTGTGCTCTGCTCTCTATAGCTCTCATGAAATAATGACATACAAGGATCGATCTGCACAGTGCAAACAGCCAAAACCTGGATATTTTAGGCAATATAGAAATCCTGGCAAGTGTGCGTCCCAAATGGCCCGTATGGTCATCCTGTCTGAGAGTCACTTCATGAGCATTTGACCGTTTCATTTGAGTAAAACTATCTTCGTATCATATACACACAGAAATGTAAAGGTATTCACGGCAACCCGTCAAAATAAAAGTTTGGTTTACCTTGAAGTCATTGTGGCAGAAATAGCCTACATTACTATTGTTCAGTAGAATCTATGTAATAGGCTACTACTAAAATTATTAAAACCTTATTTTTAAGGGATAATCATACAATGTTTCTTTGATGTTTTTAATTGTAATATTAAATCCCCTTTATTTTCCAAAAAAATAATTAGTTTAATTTTCATTAATTAAAAGATAAATTAAATGAATGTTTTATGCCTTAAAAAAATGAAACACACAACACAGAATTTCTGAGGGAAAAAAATCATAGGGCACTGTAGGAATAAATGAAAATTGTTTTTATGCTTTCAAATAATTAGACATGCTAAAACACAGAATTTGGTAACAATAAAACATAAGGTTGGAAAAAATAAAACATTTCATAGGGCCCTAAACATGTAATTTTTGTTAAACGTTTAATAAATTGATGTTAAATTGTTTAAGTTTCATGATTTTAATTAATTAACCATTAAAAAGGATTCCAGAAAAATTTAAACAGAAAAAAGCAGAACCCCCCCCAATCCGAAAACCTAGGGGAAACACTGATTTCTGTTTCATAAACATCATAAAAGTATTATAAACATGGTTCATAAGATTTGTGTTCAACATCCCAAGCCATTCTGATTGTTCTATACGAGGAAAGCATCAAAATTCAAACTTATATCCAAGCAGTAATGTCTGATTCAGTGAATTGCTCATTTGAATCAGCTGAATCAGCTGATTTGAACAATCATAAACTTGGTCCATATGACTCGTGATAATCCATGCCATTCTTATTCCATGCCCATAGTACTCTGCAAGGAACACAGCAAAATCAATGATTCATTAACAAATCATAAATGAGGTGGTTTGAGTCACAAAACAAATTGGATTGATTGATTCATTGATTGATTTGGTTCTCTAATTCAACTCACTACCTCCTATATGTTGACATGCAACCCTATGAATCTATTAATAATCAGATTTATGGCTCAATCTGACTAAAAAGTCAATCAGTCAATCCGAATTAGCTTGATTCAAATTAAATTTCATTCAGATTGAAAGGGGTGGTATAGATCTTGAAGGGACAGTTTACCAAAATTTGTATTTATTTGCACTCATGACCAAACGTTGGTCAGCAAATGAATTTTGGTCCCATTGACTTCCATAGTATACTGGACAAAAAATATTTTGGAAATCAACCCCAAAACTGTTTTATTTGACTGTCCCTTTAAATAATCTGTTTAACAGCAAGATCTGAGCCATGTACACCTTAGAATCTGGCTGTGTTTTCAGTCGGATTCAAAAATATGCATATGCACAGTGCTGAGATATGTTGTATGTTTTGTGAATGTGAGCATGTCTGTTTACATCTCAGAGATACTGGTGCTGAATATGGTGCTTTTGCAACCTTTTTGAATCTTCAGTGTCCATTTATTGTAACTGCATGTAAAACTGTGTGGAAAAACACACACACACACAAAACTCCCTCTAAAGAACGTCATCAGGGAGAGTAAATAATGGCAGCCTTTAATTTTTAAGTGAACTGTCCCTTTAAATCTGCCTGAAGAACAATATTTACCTTACCATTTCTGAGGCAGACTTCTCTCCTGTGTGTATGTGTGTGCTGGCTGATGTTGGCAGTGCTCTGTGAACAGCCTGCATTAACATGGAGAGATTAGTTGTCCTGCGCTGGTACACAGGGAAATATGAATGCAACGAGAGAGAAGGATTTGGTTTTTGTTCAGTTAATCTGCCAGAGCGGCGCAATACGATTGTGTGTGTGTGCCCTTGTAGGTCATTTATAGAACATTGGCTCTGTGCTCAGCTCTGGTTTTAACACTACCTAGCCATCCATCCATTAATGGATTGACAGGCATTTGGTGAAGTGATATGTTATTTTGATATAGGATGGCTTTAGCTGTGTGATAATGATAATCATAATAATTGTGGGAAGCACTTGTATAGATAGAGGTAACTGTGTTTGACATGATTGGTAGCTGGAGTGTGTGATTAGGACCCATGCTTTGCTTTTGCTCTCTCTAACTGTGGCTCCATCCCTATTTTAGGGCTGTGGTTATGGGAGAACCTCCAGTTAAGACTCTCAGCCCAGCCTGGTTGTGGGTGTATGCATTCAAGGCCAAGGCTGCTGGTTGATTACAGAGGGCGCGTCGGTTCAGAACCACCCTAATGCACCCTGCTCTTTCTGTCAGGGGCCCCTGTCTCGGGGATGAGGTCTGTCATTACCTGCAGGATATGAGCTGACCTCGAAACAGATGAGAGGCTTTTCTGGTGAAGAGATGTGCGTGTGTGCAGGTCGGGGTTGGAAATGTGTGCTAGTGGGGGAATGTTCAAATGACCTAGTGGCTGTTGTTGGTACATTTCCATTTTGGTGCACATTGAGTTTGCTGGAAAAACTGTACATTCACAAGTGTCTGATTTATACTGCCTAGTTAGTTTTTATGTAATAATTTTTTTTTTTTTAATTATTATTATTTAGCATTATGTAATAACAATTACATGGAGATTTTATCATCGCTTAACAATGAGGAAAATTATAATTTTGTATTAATTTAGATATTGAATCTTTGACAATGAGAGTAAAATGAGTTATTTAGTCAAATGAGTTAGTAGTTATTTATTCTAATTATTATTATTAAAATTTTACGTGATAATTAATTATTCTGGAGTTTCATGAACTGCAATGTATTGTATAACATTTTATGTGCTAAACACCATCCTGGTCAGTCCTGGCACACTTGGTAAACATGAGCAAAAAGGGTGTGAAAATAAATTTGCGATGTTTATTCTTTTAATCTTTCATAGATTCACAAAAATCTAATTATTCATTGAAGCAAAACAACTGAAAATGGGGGGAAAATTTTGTTTATGAAATAAATGTTTTTCTCCAGTACGCATTGGCCACAATTATTAGCACCCTTAGAAATTCTTATGGGTAAAATAACCCATGTTAGGGCTTAGTAATAATAATAGGTTTATTATTAATAATGTAATTTTACATGCTAATGAATTAATCATTATGTGTAATGTGTTCAATTTAAAGTGCTAAATAAAAATATGTACATACATAAAACCCAGTTGTTGTGAATGATTAATCGCTTTGTTATTCTAATATATAATGACTGTGATTATTAATATTACTATCACTGTCGTTTAAGCAAACTCATGTTTCATTTAATATTTTCACTTCACAATTCGTTCAATTCCAGATGGATAAAATTAAATCCCACCCTTACTATTTTCTCATTGAATAGCTTTGTTAAATACATGTAAGTGAAGTGGGAAGCAAATGAAACTTCACATTGATTTTAACAAGGAGGGCTGCCATTTGTTGTGACATTTTGTAATGTAATGTGATTTTTGTGTGGCTTATAAATACTTTTTAGGCCACTGTGTGTATGGCAAAAGCAAACGTGTGTGTCTGTGTGTAATTAAGCATGATGGTCTCCTGCTATTATAAACCAGTAGCGGCTCTGCACATCAGAGACATATGGATGTTAATGTGGGCTGCTGTGGTGCCAGGCAGCAGGAGAGGGTGTTGTAGGTGCTGATATGCTGTCACAGAACTTGTTATGATCAGCAGGAAAAGCAAAAGAACATGTGCACCATCTCTGTCCTGCTGGGCCGCCTCTCTCTCTTTTCCTGCCACATGGTCATACGACCTACCGCTCACCTCTGTTTCCTTTGGCGGTTGGGTTTTAGGGCGGTTTCCCTGGCAACTCTGTTCTCGTATGCTTGAGTTCGCTCTGACAATGCCGCCCCCTTTCCACCCCTCCCGTCCTCTGCTGGCGCTCTGAGCTGCGCTTGTCTCGTTCTGTTCATCTGCTGTAGCTGTGATGTAATAAGACATGAAGGATCAGGTGCTTTCAACGAGACACATCAACTCTGACCGTCTCAAACCACATGATGGACTCACTGAGACACTGAGGAACCACAAGGTAGTTATAGGCCAATATATCAACCCAGGCAGATTAGAGTCAGGCTATTTTGAGATTATTGTCTTGGCCGATTAACAGCCTGGGGCCTGTTCCAAAATTTACCAACAGGCTTGTCAATATAAATAGTTATTCAGAAAGGATTTTAAATTTTCAATTAAAAATTCCAATATTTTGTGAACGCCTTATTGGCTGTTTATAAACAGATACAGTGGAATTATTTCTGCTTTTTAGATATGATAATCCATTGGTATTTTGTTTTGTTTTATTCTGTTTTGTTTTGTTTTGTTTTGTTTTGTTTTGTTCAATTTAATTTTGTTTTGTTTCATTTTATTTTATTTTATTTCATTTTATTATTTTTTTTTTTTTTCATTTTATTAATTTATTTTTTGTTTAATTAAATTTTTGTTTTATTTTGTTCTGTTTCATTTTATGTTTTTCAATTCGTTTTGTTTTGTGTTATTTCATTTTATTTGTTTTGTTTTGTTTTGTTTATTTTTTCATTTATTTTTGTTTTGTTTCATTTTATTTATTTTATTTTGTTTTGTTTCATTTTATTTATCTTTATTTTAGGGCTGTCAGTTTAAAGCATTAACTTAATTAATTAGTTATAAAAAATAACGCGATTAAATTATTTTTAACACACTGGCCCCGCACCCAGACCTGTTATCATCTTACATTTCATACAGTTGACTGTTGACAAATATGATGCAGGGCAACAACTCTAGGTGTTTAGTTTCTGAATGAATCCGTGTTCCCATTCAGTCGGTTCACTCGGTACAACCCATGACTATGAGATATCACGCTCTTGCACCATCTGCTGAAGACACCTCTAATCACATCTGAAAGGCCAGTGTCATTCCCTTTGTTCTTCAGCTCTTCACTGTGCTGTGAGAACACCGTCACGCCACGTTTTTACAAGAGAAAGCCCACGGTGGTGATCCTTGTGGAAAAAGAGAAAGAGAAAAAAGAAACAGATACGAAAAGATTTTTAGCTCACGTTTAACACCGCTAACAAGGGCTAATTAACTGTTTTTCAAGTGAGATGTCTAAGCACCAGAAAGATTCTTGCTTCTGTCCTATGGCATGTGGGTATTCACTGTCCAGTAAAGATACTCACGAGCACTGTCCCGTGTGTTTGGGGATTGTCCACGCTAAGCTGGCATTCTCAATGAGCATGTGCGCACTGTCGGCAACTGCGGCGTTCGACGCTTGAGCGGCGTGTGGCTTTGTGGAGCGTGTGCTTTAGCTGTTTTTGGGGAGGCCGCAGGAGGCTGGGGTGATCGTGTTGAAGCCGAGGAGGCTGGAGGTATTCCCCTGATGGCCCCCGAGTTTAATCGGGAGTTGGAGTGTCGGGACGATGACTCGCTGGATGCGGGCGAAGAGTTCTTCGATTACATTTTTCACGCAGGGCAAGTCCCAATTTGCCCTCCGAGGCGTTGGGTAATAGCGAGGCTGGGGAAGATCCCTTTACAGACCTCTACTGGAGAGCGGTGGAGAAGTTGTCGGTGGAATGGCCTGCCCCCCTCACCAGTACAGAAGAGCTCGCACTTCGGGGGGTTCTATTTATCTCGGGTGCAAACAGTAGTGAGAACCCGCCTGCCGCTCTATCTAGATTGTGTAGGTACCCTCACCCTCCCGACGAGTCCTTGTCGATTCTTGTTCAAGCAGCTCGGCAGGGTCTACAGCAATCAAGCCTGCACGGCCAGAGCGTTGAGCTCTCTGTCCCTGCTGCAGACTTATCAGGCCATTTGTTTGGGGGAACTGAGCGAGGCCGTGTCGGGAGGGAGGCCGTGTGACGTGCTCATGGGGGAAGTGCGGGCTACGGCTGACTACATTCTGCGTGCATCTCGTGGGGCGCTGGTGTCGTTGGGTCATGAGATGGCCAGTACTGTGGTGGCGCAGCTTCATCTATGGTTGACTCTAGTGAACCTGCCTGAGCGAGATCGGAACGCTTTTCTCGGTGCTCCGATCTCTCCTTCCGTGCTCTTTGGGGAGGGCCTCGGCACGTTTCAGACGCGGTTTGAGGATTCTAAAAAGCAGGCGGAATCTCTGAGGGGTTCAATGTCGAGGAGGTTCAGCAGGCCAGAGCAGCCGGCTGTAAGCCAAGGGTGCAGGGCATCTTCCCGACCGCCCCCGGGCAAGAGGCCGGCTCCAGCGACAGCACCAAGGCCGACCGCTTGGGAAACGGGGCGAGTGCAGTCCAAGCAGCAGGCGGGACTGGGAAAGAGGGCTCCGCACCCGGCAAAAGGGGGAAGTTTCTCTTCGGGAAGGAAAGGGCCATCTGGTCCCTAGCCCGCGAAAGAGGGTGGAATGTCGGTCCAGAGGCAGCTGTATTCTTCTCTCAGCACAGAAAGGGTCCTGCAGGAGGGCGGGCCCAACTTTAAGTTTAATTTCAATAAAGAGATTTTGTGTTCAGCATACAATGCCTCATGTGTTGATTGGTCAAGAAAATCAGAATGCTTCACAACCACTAGCCTCGCAGTTTGGCCATATGCCGACGGGAAAAAAAGATGCAGTGATATGTCATATACAGCATGTGCAGGCAGAGGCAGGGATTCCCCGAATGATGACGGGGATCCTCACTACCTGCCTCGAGCAGTGGCATGCATACGCACCAACACCGTGGGTTCTTCGCTTGATTCAGTGGGGTTATCAGCTGCAGTTTCTTTCCCCCTGTTTCGGCAGGGTAGTTGCAACCTCTGTGTTAGAAGGGGATTCCCCGGTACTGAGAGGGGAAATCCGTGCTCTCCTCAGCAAAGGGGCAGTTCGAGTGGTGCCACGGGAAAGGATGGAAGAGGGGTTTTACAGCCGTTACTTCCTCCTCCCAAAAAAGAGTGGGGGCTTACAGCCTATCCTGGATTTCCGACAGCTGAACAGGCACCTCAGACATTTCAAGTTCAGGATGCTTACGGTGCGCCACCTGTTGTGCGCCCTGCGCCCCCGGAATTGGTTTACATCGGTGGACTTGACTGATGCATATTTTCATATAACAATCCACTCGAGGCACAGAAAATTTATGAGGTTCTCCTTCGAGGGGACTGCATACGAGTTTCAAGTTCTACCATTCGGGCTATCCCTAGCGCTGCATATCTTTACGAATTGGGCAGAGGCAGCGTTGGCCCGTTATGGCGTCGGGGCATGAGAGTGTTCGCCTATTTAGACGACCTACTCCTGGCCGTGGACAGCAGAGAGCAGGCAGCATCGCATTGCTTGTTTCACATTTGCGAGCTCTGGGATTCTTGATAAATTTCAAAAAGAGCTCCTTAGTTCCGAGTCAGCGGATTTTGTATCTCAGTTTAGAGATAGATTCCGTATGGAACACAGCTATGCTGTCAGCACGGAGCACCGAGGATTTTTGCAGCTGTCTGGCTCAGTTTCAGCTGGGCAAGCGGGTTTGTTTTCTTTTGGTGTTGAGGCTACTGGGGCTCACGGCCTTGATGATAGCAGTCGTTTGACTGGGTCTCCTCTTTATGCATGCGTTCCAGAGATGGGCGCTGAGCGCGGGGTTGCATGTCGTGCTGCATTTGAACAGACATGTTACGATTATGCCATTGTGCGTTCGGGCTCTGATTCCGTGGGAAAACCCCTCTCTGTTGTCAGAGGGGATTCTCCTGGGCAGGGTTACGTTACGTATAGTAGTGTCAACAGATGCGTCATTACATGGATGGGGAGCTCTGTGCCAAGGGAGCTCTGTAAGAGGGGAGTGGTCAACGGCGCTGAGACAGCGTCACATAAATTATTTGGAGTTGCGAGCTGTTTGTCTGGCTCTCGAACATTTTGCCCAGCGTTTACGGGGCAGACATGTGTTAGTCAGGACAGACAACACGACGGTGGTCGGAAGCTCCTGACATGGAGCAGCGAACTTTTAGCGTCACTCAGGGCAGTGCATGTTCCGGGCCATCTGAATGACGGGGCAGACATGCTGTCCAGAGGCAGCCCGAGGGCAGGGAGTGGCGCTTGCACCCGCGGATAGTGGCACAGATCTGGGATCGGTTTGGCAGAGCCAAGGTGGATCTTTTTGCGTCAGCAGAGAACACACACTGCCCGCTGTTTTTTTTCAATCACAGATGGGATCGCCCCGCTGGGGGTGGACACTCTTTCGTATGCATGGCCCAAGACCCTGCTGTATGCGTTTATACCAGTGGATCTGATACAGCCCACCCTAGACCGGGTGTGTCAGGAGGGTCTGTCGCTAATTCTGGTGGCCCCATGCTGGCCAGTGAAGATATGGTATGCGGGCATTGTAGCGTTGCTGTCGGGGACACCGTGGTGTCTTCCTTTGTGCAACGACCTGCTGTCCCAGTCAGGGGGGCAGATTCTGCATCCTCGGCCGGAGCTGTGGTCTCTCGGGCGCAACGGTTAAGGCCAGTAACAAAATCGATGGTGCCATCATGGGACCAGGTTTTGGTTCTGGAGGCCATGTGTGAGCCTCCTTTTGAGCCATTAGAGGCCTTGGGCCTGAGGATGTTGTCTTATAAAACAGCTTTGCGTCCCACATGCGTCCAGTTTGCGCTGGATGGGTCGAGTGGTGTTGCGCCCGAATGCAGCATATACGCCTAAAGTCTTGTCGGGGGCATATAGCGCACTCTCGTTTGAGCTGCCTGCTTTGTCAAACCTCTCTATTGACTTGGAGGAAGACAGGAAGCTTCATGCCTTATGCCCCGTGCAGGCTCTACACAGATACATTGAGCAGACGTGGGCGGTGCGTTCCGCTGATCAACAGTTTGTATGTTTTGCTGGCCCAGTTCGGGTGAAGCCGCTATCTAAGCAGCGCCTTTTACACTGGATTGTGGAGGCGATTTCTATGGCTACAAGAGCAAAGGGTTGTCCCTGCCTGCGGGGGTGCTCGCACACTCAACTAGGGGTATGGCAGTGTCATGGGCTCTGTTTAGGGGAGTGTCTGTGGAGGACATCTGTGCGGCCGCTAGCTGGGCGTCGCCACACACGTTTGTTCATTTTTACCGACTGGATGTCACTGCAGTGACAGTGGCTCGGTCCGTACTCACCGGAGCAGTCTCAAGCCAGGAGCCATCGCTCCTGTGAGAAGCGTGGGGTATGTTATGGTGCTTCTCCCTTATGTTTAGTTCGGTGACTTTGCGGGTGTGTATATATGTCCCATAGTCATGTGTTGTACCGAGTGAACCGACTGAGTTATGCATATAACTACTGTTCCCAGAAGGAGGGAAACAAGGTACAACACCTCTGGGCCCCGCGCAGATAATATAATAATAATAATAAAAACATTAAAGGTGTAGTTCACTCAAAAAAATAATAAAGTAATCATTTACCCTCATGTCGTTTTAAACCTTTCTTTTGTGGAACATAAAAGAAGGTATTTTGAAGACTGTTGGTAACAAAGCTATTGGTTACCAATGACTTTCATTGTATGAACAAAAAATACTAAGATGTTTCTCAAATTATCTTCTTTTGTGTTCCGTAATTTATGTTAGGCTGTTGTAGCCTAAATACTTATGTGTAATAAATATTTTGTTGAATAAAATAAAATATTTCAAAAGCTACAGTTTGTAATGCCTACTTGATACTTTCTCATTTGACACAAAAATAGCTTTAAATAATCTTTTGTGGGTATTTTCACAGTCCAATTTATTTTGCAATTAATTAGATTACAAATTTTAATCGACTGACAGCCCTACTTTATTTATTTATTTATTTTTGGTTTTGTTTTGTTTAATTTTATTTATTTTAGTTTCATTTTTATTTGTTTTGTTGATTTTTTATTTTATTTTATGTACCATTGACATATGGTATCGGCAAATATTATTATTTTTTTTCTTTCTTTTTGTAGTTTTAATTATTGCTCTGATATTTGGCTGTAGAGGCAGATAATATCAGGGCATATTTTCCCATTTTTATGCCAGGTTATGAAAGTGCTGTACTTTTTCAGTCTTTGTCTTTTGTTTTGAAGTATTATTTTAATCATATATTTGAGATTTAACTGTTTTTAACAGACCAAACAAAACAGTTTTATCATTTTGTCATCAAACTGCTTATTAGTCATAAAAATAATTGGCTACTGGTGTCAGTCAGACTACCATGTCTGTGCTCTGCATTTGTGGAAAAAATATTGGAAGAATAAAGTAAGCAAATGACTCATTTGCATTAGAGCTGAGGAACATTTGGATGACATGTTTGATTGTGGCTTGTTTTCCCTTCCTGTTCATGTTTGGATGATACTGTGTTGACTGTACACTATATTCAATCTGTCTTCAAAATACCTTTGACCACATTAAATCTACTGGAAAACTATAGAAAAATATCAGTGTTGTCAACCTGAGCAATACAGAGCAAATCAATCCACATCACAGATCCATATTTATTCCTCGAGAGAGTATGGATTTGAACTTGTGATGTGTGTTGTTTTGTTGTATTTATGTGTGTGCAAACATGTGTTTTATTTTCATTTGCTCACATGTGTGGCTTTCGAAGGCAGGTCAGGGTTTATTGATTTGCAAGTTGTCTTTTTGTTCAACCACAGAAGTCTGAAAGCAATTTGTATTTGTGTTGGGTCACTTAGGGTCACGCAGATGGAAAAAGCGAGCGAGACGGAGAGAGATGTGAGCAGGGGGAGGAGGAGAACCAGGTTAAATGACCACAGAGAAAATATCATGGAGGAAATTATTCCTCTAGTAGACACAGTATGATATGTATAGTAGTGGAATGTGTGTGCTTGTGTGTGTAACAGAGTATTGATCCAGCATGATCTAGATTTGAGAGTATATTTAGAGCAAACACCCTGTAGAGATGGGGGGGGGGGGCCATATGGGCCACTGCCCAAGAGCATGATGGGTAATACTGAATCATCATCATAATCCTCTGCCGTCATTCCACAAACTGAAGGATCTGTGCATAGCAGCTTTATTCATTCAAACACAGTTCAAACAAAGTACAATGGGGTCTGCATGAGAAAATACTTTTGTTGCATTTTTTGCAAATATATATTTGTTTATTTATAATCATATTATCTTTTAATTCACATTTTGAGTGAACTTTGAATTTATAAAATATTTAATATTTTTATTTTAAATAAAAATCTATTTTTATTTCAGAATATTGATATTAAATATTTAAAGAAAATATTTGGTCATTTTAATTAATTTGCAAATGAATTTTAATTCGTTTTTTGAATCCTTATTATCCATGTTATCCAGCATGACTCAAAAATGTTTAAGAGCATCTGCCCTGTGGTTCTGACCTTTCGTACAAAGGACTTAACATAGTCAAAGTCACAAATCTGCTTACATTTTAATTTGTGACCCAGCAATAGTGTATAGTCTTAAATATTTTGTGTTCATTTTAGACCATAAACTCTTTTTGGTAACACTTTTTAAGGTGTTTGGTTAACATTTTAAGGTGTCCTTGTTACACTTTACATGTACCTACTATCATAATTACAGTTAATTATGCATAATTGCAATAACCTTAACCCTAACCATATAGTAAGTACATGTAGTTAATTAATATTACTCAGTACTTAAATGTATAATTACACTGCAACAAGGACACCTTAAAATAAAGTGTAACCCTTTTTTGTCAGAATAAAAAAAAAAAAAAAAAATCTTTTAGTGTGTTTGCAAAGTGTTGGACCCCCACTGTACAGTATATTCATACCCAAATCACAAGAAATGAACAGTGAGAAAAATCTAGCACAGCCATATCTAATAGCACCTTGCCTCTCCTCTGCCATCCCACGCACTTCTTCACTCAAACATTCGCTGTCTGTCTTGCCCCTGGATGCCACTCAATCTCACAAACACCCACACAGTAAAAGCACTCATCACCTTGTGTAACCAGGTGTCAGGGAGTCTGGGTGAGTAATGGTCGCTCCCTGCTGAATGAAAGTGGTGGCACAATCAGACTTAAGTTACTGCTGCTGTACTTTGGAAGACAGATAATCGCGATGATCGTTCCTCTAATGGAAGTCATTCAGTTCATTAAACCAGTTCCCTGCGTTAAACAGCTTTAAACACATGGCTAGTTTAGAGTAAAGACTTTTGCACAGTCAACTGCCCTTTGGTTTTTTCTTTAATAGTCTAAATTTATTAATACAATTAAACCATAAAACAGTAGGAGGTTTGTTGTTGAAACAGTCCTCGGTTGCCAGATTGATAAGGATTACACCTGCATTGATTAATGGCGGATTATTGAGGATATGACGGTCATAATCCCACCACGAAGGTGGCACATTAATTAGCATCTGAAATGAGCTTCTATCGTGCAGAGGAAATGACATTTGATCTGTTGGTGGATTAAATTATATCACAAACATTTTGCTACTGCAATTGGCCTATATTTGATAGCAGTCAGAGAATACTCAAGAGAGGCGATGCTTCAGCTAGAATTTCCTCGTCTCATTTAAATCGTGTAATGTCTACGGCTAAATGAGTGCTCGAGAGCTGTACCCAGTTTCATTAACACCTTGCGTGCAGCAAGTGTTTTCATCATGGGATTTGAAGACGCTTGCCTGGTGATTGCTGTCCCTTGTCAGTCCTATTTTTTAAATTCTATTGAGGCCAGAAAACCATTTGGAAACTATTGGTTGATTACAGTTTAGCATCTGCGATTGTACACATACATTCAGATGTTTTGACAATAGTTGTCGCCCAAATATTACTCAAATGAACATGAACCAGCCTTTTTTAAAAATCTTTATTATGGCAATATACAAAAATGGCAATTAAAATCGAACTTGATGTGTTTCTTATAAGACATTCATACACTGTATGTGTTTTTACGGTGAAAAATCTTGCTAAACATATAAATCCCACTGCCTTTGTGTGCTAAATTCTGTGCTTATTTTACTTGCACATAAATCTTAATAAAGAAATTTAAAAGTACAAAATATAAAATATAAACATAAAAAGTAATTTATTTAAAAATGAATAGAGACTATTTAAAATGCTTTTCGGATTATTTTAAAAAGATACTTGGGGAATGACAATTTCTAGACAAATAAATGTTTAATTGGCTTTGCAAATGGGAGAACTCTTTTTGATGGAGGGGTAAATAACTTTCATTTGGCAGCTTAATATTTAATAATTAACAAGGCTTATTTTTACAGCACAATATTAGTTTGATGTGGTTCTTCTGCTTGTAAAGTTGACCAACTGTTTATTTCATTTGATTCCATTTTACTTTATTTCATGCTTGTACAATGGCAATACAACCATGTTTTTTTTACTCATAACATGGCAGTCGGTTTGTATGAATACCATAATATTTTATTTTATTTTTATTTTATTTTTGCTTGAAAATATTTCCTTTAGCTTGTTTAGACGACTAAGGTACGGATTAAATAATTTATTTTGTGTGTGTATGTGTGTGTGTGCGTCATACTAAAGGGGCATTGACCAGACTGATAGACAACAGCAACACTGTTCATGAGTGAGTGCAGTGTCGCCATGGCAACAAACTCCCTTGAGTGTGCTCAGTGCAGTGTCACTCGCTTGCTCTGGTGCACACACACACACACGCACGCACATACACATTAGTCTAGAATAAGCAATGCCCGAGTTCCACAGGAAATTAAAAGATGGGATAAATGAATCTGACATAAAAGTGATAAAAGCACCTCAGGGCTTGTGCATATGTCACAATATGTTTCATTAGGCTATCCTTGTTGATTCTATGAACGAATAAAGTAAAATATCTGTACCGATCATGCTTCGAGCCTGTTGAACCTTTACAGTTGAAGCTGTTTCTTTCTTCCTTTATGGCTATCTCTCTTTTCCTGTGGTCCATTAATGATGAACCAATAGAAAAGTAGCGCAGCCCTGCTGATGAGTTTGCATTACTCTCTGAAGTTTCCGGATACAAAACCAGCACCTCACGCACACTTATCAGCCTCATCAGTCATCACACACACACACACACACTGAAACACTGAAACCTGTCCACACAGCACACAAACAAACAAACACCAAGACCTGTCCACACACACACACACACACACACATGTTCGTTTTGTGAAAAGCGGGGACATCCCATAGGCGTTATGGTTTTTATACTTTACTTACTGTATGTGCTATTGCCCGACACCAATCCTACACCTAAAGCTACCCTTTACAGGAGACTGTGCATTTCAACTTTCCCCAAAAAAACCTCACTCTGTATGATTTATAAGCGTTTTGAAAAGTGGGACATGGGTCAATGTCCTGAGATGTCACCTTCACCTTGACCTATGTCATACTGTTGTCATTATACAAATCTATGTCATGACTTTTCACAAAAGCAGCACACACACACACACACACACACACACACACACACACACAAACAAATTAATCAGTGTTTTGATCAGAGAGTTCACAGGAAGGCCAACACTAAAACATGCTCATTTGTACAGCATTACTCATATGCATTCTTAAAGGAATACTGCATAATTATTATTATTTTATTTTATTACATTTGTTATTCATTTATTTTTTGTTTTTTTACAGGTTTTTTTTTTTTTTTTTCAATTGCTTACACACAAAATCTTTACTTGTCACATAATTTCCGAAACCTGACACTCAACCACCAGAACCACACACCAAATCTTCAAAACCATACACTATATCTCGGCCTTTGACTCAGTTTTCAATTTCATAAAACACCTTTTGCAAAACACAAGACACAGTTCTCTATGTAACACAAAAATCTAACAGGAATTAATATTATGGCAAAGGTGTTTGCAAATGTTTGCTTTTGAGATGTGTTTGTGATATTTTGAATGCAGTGCTTCATTTTGCAAGATATGTGAGGCATTTTGCATTTTGTGTGCAATTCTTGGATTTGTGTGTAAAGTTTTTTAAAAAAGAGGCAAAGTTTTGAAAATGTGTGTAAGCAGTTAAAAAAAACTGTTGTTTATGCACAAAAAACATCTCTTAAAGAGAAACATTCTCTTAATCATTCTCTTAAACAAACATTCTCTTAAAGAGACAGTGTAACTGTATCACTTTTATTGTCTTAATTGTCCTAATTTTATCACCCTTAAGGAGGACCTTTACATATCCCTAAGATAATATTTAATTTTATTTCCATAGTTAGTTTAATATAGTTTTTTATTTCGATATTGTGGTAAACATTTGACCCAGAAATGTTCTTAAAGTGCCCCTATTATGGATTTTTGAAAATGACCTTTTCATGAGTGTGTAACACAGCTCTAAGTGAATGAAAACATCCTGCAAAGTTTTAAATCTGAAAGTGCACCGTGTATAAAGTTATTGCCTCTCAAAAGAAAGAGTCGACTCTGAATCATTGAAACAAGTCGTTTTTAAAACGAATCCCAAGCCGTTTCATGCTGACGTCAACATATAACATTAGCATATCGTTGGTCTGAATGAAAATGCATATTCATTCTTTGCCACTAAATGCCGCTTTTGGAGAGGTAAAATAGCGGTTTCCCCGGTAACGCTGTACACAAAGCAGCTCTGTGCTCTCAAACGCTGCTTTATCAGGCATTACAGGCATGATGAAATGAAAATGAGACCAATTGAACCAATCACTGCAGATTAGCATCACGCAAAGTAGGGGTTTGGAAAAATGAATCGTTGAGCCAATCGTTTGGGAGTCGTTGAGCAAGTAAGATAAAAATAAATGCAAATTATAAGACAATGAAAGTGTTTTTTGACCTTGCATGCATGCCAACCTGTTGTTAGGGACTCCCAAAACCAAAATATGAACCTTTCATTACCCATAATAGGGGCACTTTAACAGCTTTTGTAATTCCCTTTAATCAAATAGGCCTACTTAATAACCAAAAACCATTAATAGCTTCTACAGAACAAATTCTGTGTTTATACGTTTATATTGGCTGGTAAACAGTCACAGTCATCGACGTGACATTTGTCAGTGTCTATCTCTTTCCTCATGGGGAAAGTTGTGATCAGTATTGATTTGAAGTAGAAGGATTAGTGTATAAACAGATCTATAGCTGAGGCTTTCTAAACAAAGTGTTAGCTAACAGACGTCCTGTTGGTGCCCGCATTCATTTAGTTTATTGCCCTGATTATCAGGCTTCTGGTCTGTACTGGAGAAATATTGACTCACATAGGAAAGTTATCGAAGGCACACATAACATTTAAGTGCATACACTTAAAGTAAATACACGGAGCAGAGAGCTGGTTGTTGAAAACCACAGGTAGAAGTTTCCCGAAACACAATGAGAACTGTTGAAACTACACAAAGAGAAAAAGGATTATATCTCCCAGAGAAAAGAAAAATGAGATCTCTGTAATGTTGTGGTTGTTTTCTCCTAGGCAGCAGTTAATTAGATTGTAATATGAGCAAAGAAAGACTTATATATTATTCATTATTGTTCATAGTTTGTCTTCTGTAGCGTTTCAGAAGAAAACTCAACAATTAACTGAAAAAGTAGTAAAATTACTAAAGCTATAATAAAAATTAAAGCTAAACTGAAATATTTTAAAAGGTAATGTTACCAAAATAGTACATAAATAATCAAATAAGAATTAAAGCTAAATAGAAATATAAAAAAGAAACTAATAAAAATGACAAGCCACATAACATTTTCTAAACTTAAACTACATTTTAAATGAGAAATTTTAATAGAAAAATAAAAGCCAACTGAAAATGTGAATAAATAGTATAATAGTAAATAACATAAAATAACACTAACATGAACTTTGAATTTCTCATCAAATACTACCAAATACAGCATTATCTGAGCTTTTCTGTACATAGACTTTTAAAGTTGCTGCATATTACCGAATTAAGTGAATTAGATGTGTCAGATTTTTTGTTTAGGCACTTTCTATATATCAGTCATTTTGAATGTTCACAGGACAGCCTATAGGCAGGAAGTTTGTAGATGAGTAGGTGGATTTTGGAAAAGAGGGTCATGTCTAACAGTCCCAGAGAGGCTAATATCACTTACTGCACATTTAAATGGAGCATAAAAGTGAAGTAATGTCCCCTGAGATATTAAAGAGCAATCTTTGAGCAATAAAATGTTCCTCTGGGCTGACCCAGAACATCTAACTGGGGACTGATAGATTTACATCTATTTATTTGTCAGTTTCAGCATAGATTTAAGTGTGAATTTGTAGTTTAGTATGTGTGTGTTCTACAAAACCATATGGCAGCTCGGTTTAGGGTCAAAATGACAGCAGGACAATCTTTGTGAATCTGTGAAGAGTTCAGGACATTGTTGTTGCACCGGATTCCCTTTGCAAGCTTTGTGTGGGTGTGTGTGTGTGTGTGTTTATTTATGTGTGACCTGAAAGCTGCTCAGCAGTAGGCAAGCTTAACCTAAAGACACGGTCGCTTAACCCTCCTCGCTCATATGTGTATGTGTGTGTTTGTGCGGTAATGCGCATGTATACAGCATGCACAGCTGCAAACTACCACACATTCATTTGCTACACTCTTCCTTTTCCTGTTCTCGTGCACCGACGGCCCTATCTGTCACTCTTTGAGTCAGACGGCTCAAATTCTCCCCAGCGCTCACAGCGAGCTGTCAAAAACCAGCCCTCTCAGAGAAAGCGATGATTTTTTTCCCTCACGTCTAGGCCACTATGCAGTCGTCACAGCGGTCCAGCGCAGATTAGGCAGCGGTGATGGATAAAACCCTGTAAATTATTACTCCACAGATTGAGTGTGTGTGCAGATGAGGTGAGTGTGGATGCAAAGGGATTATTTGTACATGAAGCTTTGTGTTATGCTTATCTTGGGAAACTGCTGTACTCTTACAGGGTAAAATACAGACTTTTATCTGTGCTTTAGTAGTATTTTTAGAGGACTTTGTGTGAGAAAGGTCATTTGTATGTGTAAATGTGCAAGAGGTGTTCTTGCTAATCTACATGAAATGGTATTCACAACCCATTATAATTTTGTAATGTGGCATATTTCTGAGTGAAACAGCATATTCAATGAGAAACGTGTGAGATAGGACTTGATTTGATCCATTGGGGATTAATTGGATAGTGACAATTTAAATATGATGTTAAATTACGACTTGTGAACTTATCTTTCTGTTTTTGTTATTTAGTCTCTTGACATCAGTGTCAACTGTCAACCCAGTTACAAAACCACAAAAGTAACATAAATTTCCTGGTTGTGTCAAAGACTGACCTGCCCTCTTTGATCTGTGGTAAATCTTTTGATGATTTAGGTCAGGGTTTCAACTAGGAGCATCTGCCACAAAAAGGCAACCAGCATCTCAACATAAAAGGACAGCTATGTCAATGACTGCTTTCAAAACAAAAGTTTAAAGCACTTTAGATTTATGTATCTAATGAGGATCTCTAAAATTATAAAATTACTTGTTGAAGGTGATTAAATATCAAAGGAGTGGAGGGAAAGTATTAGGGGTACAAATCACATTAAACATGTTTTTTTCTTATGTTAAGCTCAATTTCAATCTATATTTAATTATATTTATATTAATTATATTTAACAATTTTAAATTGCACCGAATAAAGTGTCTAAAACAAAAGAACGTAACACCTCTGTGAGTTCTTTGTTCAAGAACAAGGTAAATTTAATTAGTACTTCCTTGTGACAAAGACAGAGAATATTTTTCTGTACCATCTTTTCTTACATTTAATCAGTGTAATTGTCTCTCTGTGAGGTTGCAGTCTAATCTTCCTCATCATCTGCTCCGTTTGTTTGTATAGTTATTTCATGAGGAACAACCACAAAATCACCACCACTCTACAAAGGGAATTAGTTATCATATTTTACAATAACACATGTGCAGTGGTAGCTTTTTAAATGGTAATTATCCTAATTTCTCCTTTGTTCAAATCAAAAGGTCATTTGGGATAATAAGCCACATCTGGTAGACCCTCTTTCTAAAAATCCCACTGTGGTTGAATGGATTTGAATAATGAACATTTAGGTCACTTGTATTTCATACGCGTTTTTATTTTATTTACAAACAATAAGCTACTTTAAATGACATATTGTGCCAAACCCAATTCAAAAACACACAGATGCAAATGAAGCACTTTAGTAGCAAAAAACTAAATTCTTACACAGCAGGCTACATTTGGTGACCTGACACTCTGCGTTCTGTGAAAAGCTATTATTATTTTTTATTCATCATGATTTTCAAAACATTTAAAATTTTACTGGGATCCAATTTGTTGATTGCACATTATCCTCCACTTTCATCTGATTGCCTGTGTATTCTGTTCCCCCCTCCCTTTGCTTGTCTGCAGGCTCTGCGCTGACGAGGCCTCCCCATTCCGTGCCTGGAATATTCTGGATCCCAGGAGGGGTTTTTTGTCATCACCATGATCAGATTCTTCAGGAGACTCTAGCACTGCAGACCCCCACCAAGGAGGGAAGAGGCTGGGCACGGAACCCTGTATATCCCAAATTCAAAGCCGGACATAGCGAAGGACCCAAGAACCATGTAGTATACCTCTTTCCGCCACAGGGGGGAGGGTTAACTTTGTAGTTCTTTTTTTGTACTTTTTTTTTTTTTTGGCTGGGAGTTGGTCTACAAGGTTAGCCAGAAATGGTCTTGCACACCTCTCCCTACCCTAGTGCCTTCCTCAGTTTTCTGAGCCGTCTGTCTTGGGCCTTTGTTTTCCCTTGTTACTGGCTGTTGGACCGGTTGTTGGCCTCCTGTGTAGCAACATCACTAGAGAAGCGTAGACGCTCCCAAGATCCCTGCTCTTTTTTGGCACTTGGGGTCCTGATCTCTACACCACTCTACCTGGTGCTGTTACTGGCATCCTTACCATTTGCTTTTATTGGCTTCCTCTTGTGGGCCCCACTGCAGAGCATCAGGAACCCCTACATCTACTCTCACCAGAAACCAGACAAGCATGGTGCCGAGCAGGGAATAGCGGCTGGAACCGGGGCGGCACTTGCTGAATGGCGTCCGCAAGGACGCAGCTTTTGCTTCGGCAGTGCCAATGTTTGCCTGCTGCCAGACTCACTTGCACGCTTCAACAACCTTGCAGATACTCAACGCCGAGCTCGTGAAGTGGGCAAGCGAATCCGTAACGGTGCCAGCAGACCCCAGATCAAGATATACATCGACTCGCCCACCAATACTTCAATTAGTGCAGCATCCTTCTGCAGTTTGGCCACCCAGGGCTTCCGCCGCACCTCATCTTTGGACCATCGTCCTGAGCCTGTAGTCACCACTGAACCTGAAACTGAGGCCTTAACTGAGTGTCCCGTTCACCCCTCAGGAAGTACAAGCTCAGATTTCCCCGTCCACAGCACTGGAGCCCAAAATTCTTCGGAGTGTCCCCTCCACCCCAACGGAGAAGAGCATGCTCCTGATTGTGCCGTCCACCAGTTTGCAGACCCACACTCCTCTGGTGAGTGTCCAGTACATAGCAACATCATCCAGAACTCCGAAGACTGTCCTCTCCATCCAGCTGGAGTGCAAATCAGCATCACCTCTCCTGATTCCGAGCCAACTGAGGCTGAAAAAGGAAACCACCAGACCGGGGATGGGGATACGGGTAGCCTAGAAAGCCGTACAGCCTCACGGGAATCCCTGGTTCGCTTCCACGCAGCCGATGGAGGCATCTCCCCCAACAACACCCTTTCACAACACCGCACCTCAGTCTTTAAAAGGCCGATTGGGCGCAAACGGCGTCACGGAGACGACGGCTTTGACCATGAGATCTCTGCCTTCTTCCCAGCCAACCTGGACTTCCTTTGTCTGCAGGAAGTCTTCGAAAGGCGAGCTGCAGACAGGCTCAGGAGGCAGCTGCACCGCTATTTTCCCTTTGTGCTGAGCGACGTGGGGCGCTATGGTTGGAAAGGCTGTTGCTCCCGGTTCAAGTTCTTGAACAGTGGGCTTCTTTTGGCCAGTCGCTACCCTATTCTGGATGCCCATTATGAGTGCTTCCCTAATGGGCGCAGCGAGGATGCTCTGGCTGCTAAAGGAGTTCTTTTTGCCAAGGTGAGCTTGTTATACTCCTTTCTTATGGCATGCTTTTAAGCCAGTTTTCTTGCATTTGTTATATCCAGGATATTGGATTCCTTCTGTTTACCCTCCGCTGGTTTATACTACACCCTTGCATGTGAACCAATGCAGCTCTCAACTTGATTAACTGAATCCTCAGATTTCTATTGTAAAGGGATATTTAAGAGTTGTTTTTTTATATTCAGCCAATTCATTCTGATTATCAATGTTTAAACCTGTTGTACAACATTTGATGCATGTCACTGATATCAAAATGGCACATTAGGGCATGTTCCAGTTCTTGAACTTTCCATGGCACGTGTCTGGAGTTAAAGTTGGACTTGTGGTTTGAGTGTACACAAACAGCCTGAATAATTTACAACTAGCCCTTTGTAGCCTAGAGGGCCTTTTTGAAACACTCATCTGTCATGCCTTCAGAAACACAGGCTTCCACCCTTTGTTGAGGCATGGCTGGACGTATAGTCCTGTTGCATTATATATGGTCTTAATGGGGCTGTGCACTTATGCTGAGTAGATATTACAATTCAAGACGTAGTTTCACTCTGATACAATATTGTATGCTCATTTTAGTCTGGATATTGTAAAGACAGGCTCATTAGTCCTGCAGCTGCTGTTGCTAACATTCTACATAAGGTTTATATAAGAAGCAGTGAATGTGTGCGCTAGCAGTTGATGGATTATGAACTAAGGTGGTGTTTAATTACAAAGATAAAAGTGTTCCCATAGATTTTTATGTATTCTGGTACATACAGTACTCAGGTGAAGTACAGTACATATTTAGCATATGTGACAGGTTTCATTTGAACATTAGGCTTGAACTTAATTTTAAAGTATAGAAAATACCAAACGTTGGGTTTGTTGGGTCTGTGAATAAATAAGGGTCTGTTCTGAATTCTTCATGAACAGTGCAGTGAACTGACCAGTTGAATGCTAGTAGCGCCACGGTAGTTTTAAGTTTCAATTACAAAAAGTTCTTTTGTTTATGCTAGCATATGGACAGCGGATGAGTAAAAGAGAAAGCTGTTGTGCTTTGCACTGTTGTTAGAACAATTTTCTGCTCTGGATTTTTTGTATGTAATGACTTGACATGTTAATTGCTCTAATGTTGCTATTTGCTTACATTAGCATGTTGTGATGTTGCATGATTAGCATGTGTTAACTAGTGGCTATATTTATGCATGATATTAGCTTGTGTTTTTGTTTGCGTAGCCCTCATTTAGAGTGATGATGAGCACAGGCTTTTAGGGTTGAGATATCATTACTCTCTCAGCACTATATCCGATTCTGGCTGTATTCCAGTCCTGATCTCTTTTTCCCTCCAAAAGGGCAAGAGGCCAGCCACCATTGTGTGTCAGACAAAGCTGCTAAATGCTAACTCTGAATGTGTGTGAGCTAGAGAGAGAGCAGCCTGTTAAATATTGAGTACTGTACACAGAGAAACAGAAGGTCAATACCTTTGCCCTGTACATGTACTTACTAAATAGATTCTTACTTGAATTGACGTTCAATCTTTTACGGGGGTGTAAGTTAAACCAACTGCTTCCAGAAGTTATTGATGCTCTTTGGATACTCCTTCAAGGTCCTGGCCTCTTATTTGCTTATCTGTTGAACCACAGAATGCATCTGTCATCCAGTCCTGAAGGTTTCAAAACAAGGCTAGGGTAATTACGTTTATCATTTCAAATTTAATCTGGACAGAAATAACAATGTGTTCAGGCATGAGTTTCCAGCGACATGCTATTTGCCTGACCACTTGAACTTGAAACTGCTGAATGGTGTAGTATTGTCTGTTTAATACACAGCTATTTGGAACAAGATTTTGAACCAATTAGATTTCACAGTGGCTACCCAAGCTTCTACAGTACATAGCACACAGTATAAGACTAGGACTAGAGTTAGTTTGAACTGTAAGTATAAAACTGTACAGTTGAACAACACAGATAATTCCTGAAAAGAACTGCTGTTAAAATCCCTGACAACTGGAGCAAAACCTAAAATAATTAGTTTGAAAGCTCACACTTCAGTTCTTTGGAGAAAAAAAATAGTTTAATTAACACACAGATGGAACGGGGATGTGGAAGGTCAGTGTCTCTCTGTCTGTCTTGCTATTTGTGACCCTGCCTGTTAAAACTCATTTCAATCTACATTTTTTTTGTGATTTACTTTTCACATAATGTACAGAACATTCTGTGAAACTCTAGCCTTTAATATTGACTGAATAAGTCCATGTCAAAGATTGAAATCATAGTGAAAATAATGGTTGAATCCAAACTTTGATGCTTGTTATATCATAATTAGATTTTGAGACTTGGATTTCACAGACAGGGTCACATTTTCTCGCACTAGGCCTACCTCTCATGTTATTCACAGAGACGACAGAGCTAATCACGAACAAGCAAAGTATACTTAAGGTTTCGGGTGCACACAAACGGTCTAATATATGTCAAAAAATAGTGAGTATTTACATGAAGACAGTCAATGATGTCTTAAATGAACATAAATAATTGGAAAAGAAATCAGATGCGTGTCAGTATACTTGATCCGTGCATTCTGTCTTAAAGAGACAGCAGCCTAATAAACCTACTGCTGTCTGCATCATTAATATTAATCAAACAACAAAAGACAGAGAAACTTTAATAAGAATCAATGTATATTTAATTCATATGGTGATGCAGTGTTTTAAAGTTTAACAACTGATTGTTTAATGCAATCATGTATTTTTTAAACTGCAAATGTAAGTCATAGGCTTGTTCCAATCTGGATATTCTTGATTGTACATCTCAAAATTGGGAAGATCGTGATTTAGATCGTAGATCATGATTTTGCTTTATAAGATGATGATATGATATTTTGGGAAGATTGCCCACCCCAGTTACAAGGTTGTTAGCTTCTCAAGAAGCTACAAAGTGGATTACCACATGTAAACTATTTAAAGGGTCAGTGTCTTTTTAAATAATTATCAGATTATTTTTTTCATTGTTTTACAAACATAGAGGTATTTATGAGGCACAAAATGGTGAAATTAAATTTAACCATTAAATTAAACAGATACATTTTCACAATTTTGGAAAGTCAAAAACAGTGAAAGATACAAAAACAGCAGAACTACTCACACTACTGACAAAAAGGTTAGTAATATTGCAACACTGCTTTTCACCCCCGGGCCATTATGGGTGATAAAAGGTCAGCTTCTGATAAATAAACTGAGAAAGCTTCGTCAGATCATTTGTGTTAGAGGAAGGGGTGTAAAATGAACGGGGGGGAGAGAGGGAGGGATGTGTGTGGAGTGGAAATATTAATTAAAAATGCTTCCCGTAGGACTGAGCGGCCCTTTAATTAAGGCCTTTCAGCATGTATGTTCAGCCTTCTTATTATTATTCAAGAGCTCTCCACACTCACAACGTCAAGGGTAGATGCTTGTTTAGGGTTTGCATGTTCGTTCGCAAATTGTTGATGTGTGTCCATAAATTCCATGTCTGCTTTATGTATAGGGATGTTTATGGGTTTGTTATGAATTGCCATAGTTTCCTAATAGAGAAAAATATTTTAAATTGTAATAATATTTTACAATATTACAGTTTTTACTGTATTTTTTATCAAATAAATGCAGCCTTGGTGAGCACCCTCTTTCAAAAACAAAAAAATACCATCTCGCTGGTCAGACATTGCTTTCATAGCTTTCAAAGCTCTTTCAAAAAGGAATAGTTCATGAGTCAGCATTCAAAATGCAGAACTATCTTGTCCACCCAGATCATCCATGGAAACCGCTGCAAAATAAATCATAACAGAGGTCGTTTATATATATATATACTGTAGAAGTGTTAAAGGTACAATAGCAAAAACAGCTTGTTTAATTCTAAAGGTCAGAGGGCCATTTGTGAAACAAGAATCTGCATAAATAGTGCATAAATCCATTATTACGTAAGTTGCTGCATTCATTCAGTGGCACAATTATATACAAATAGATTTACGAGAGACATACTCATGAATTTGCTCTGCTTGTGTTTCATGAATGAGGCTCAGAGGGGGATTGGTTGTGTAAAACTAAATTACTGTTTTTAGTACAAGACAGTTTCACTGTTATTATGCATAGTCTTCAAGGGGGGGAATTAAAATGCTGCAAGATTGCAAAATGTCCCCCTAAAGCTTGGAGATTGTACAGCAATCAGTGCTGTCTTTCAGCGGTAAAAGACCGTGACCCACTGCTCCTGCTGTGGTCAGCTCTATTTGCAAAGCTTTGTTAGTGTAAAGTACTAGCTGTCTTCAGCTGTAGTCATGTCTTTGCTGTGTGTGTTATCAGCTCAGCATTCAAGCTGCCAGTAGGAGTGGATTAGAAGAACCGGAGGAAGTCTATTAGACAGCCAAGCCTGTGTGTGTGTGTGTGTGTGTGATGGACTTACTGAGCCAGCCGACTGTTTCTCCTTTGGGCAAATAATCTTTAACCTTATAAGAGATCTCACAAGTGGCAGACACATTCCAATTAGCACACTGCTCATTAACACTTATTTGCATGTATGCACACATAATCATAACACAAAACTTTGCATGCACTCAAGCTCAGATAAAACATCATCCAAGGTCAAAGGTCCAAGGTCAGAAAATACCCTTGCACATGCTTAAGATGACATTTCAGCAGTCACCACCAATACCAGTGAAATTTCACATTTTACGATATACAGGTTTGGAGAAATTTAGCATTACATCGCTTGCTCACTAATGGATCCTTTGCAGTGAATGGGTGCCGTCAAAATGGGAGACCAAACAGCTGATAAAAACATCACAATAATCCACAAGTAATCCATATGACTCCAGTTCATTTTTATCCATCCAATTCTCCTTTTTTTTGCCAAAATGTTCTATGATTATTATTAATGACATAATAAACAGCAATCCTAAAGATATTTATGTATTTTGCCCATGAAATGTATACGTGCATGTACACATGGGCATTGGAAAATAGTTGGCTGTCATCTAATTGTTGGTACTTGGTGCTACCGATATTGTAGAAATATTTTTTAATTTTAATTTTATTTAATTTTATTTCAACCTTTGACATGCCTATAGACACATAAAACATTTCCATCTGAGTTCCTGCCTCTTCCAGTCTGTCATTGCAAACACACACACACACACTTAGCCAAGCATGGATAAACGTTTGAAATATTCATACACAAGGACACAGAAAGAGAAAGAGAAGCCGTAAAGCTATGGAACAGAGAAAGGCAATGAAGCTGAGTGAGGAAAAAGCGAACGATGAAATGAAAGAGTACTTGCCATTTTTGATCCAACGCAGTGAGCTCATGGTACAGACCACATGGTCAGACTCTTATTAGTGTAATTAAATCTACAAATCAGCTCTGAAAAACAATGACATTTATTATCACCTGCTGCTGAAATGTAGAATTTGCACTTTGTGGAGGACTTCAGGATTTGGAAGGAGGTTGAGAAACTGTGTCTAGCTGTATTGTAGCACTCAGCACTTTGAATAGGAGTCCTTGCTGGGATTGAGCCAATGTAAGTCACTGAATGATTTACACTGAATGGGCCGTCTGGATGAAAAGAGGACAAAGATGCCAGTGCTGGAAGAAGCATGATATACAAAGCCTGCAGAATGAAAAAAAAAAAAAACACACACACTCACACTAGCAAACATATTTTTCAGTCAGACCTTTCACTAATTGTTTATTATTTTATTTTATTTTATTTGAAATGGTAGCTGTCCCTGTTTTTCCTTGAAATTTAAATTTACTTTTGCTGCCTTTTAATGCATGCTACAGTTAATATAAATAAAAAAGAAATAAAATATATAATTGAATTAAAATAAAAAATAATAATATATATATATATATACATACATACAGTATGTATAAACCCTTTTTGCGCCAACGTCACGATTACGTCACAGTGCTAGCTGGAGGCAAAACAAAAGGAAAACTGGAGGCGGCCCATTCAAACCAGTGCAGATTCGGCTACAGAAGTAGCTTAAAATATCATCTTGTTGTGATGTTGGATGCAAGAATCGACATAGTACAGGCTCCAATTTGAAATTTTAATGCATACCTGCTGCCACTCCCAGACAAAAGCCAACGACAGCTGTGGTTAAACGAGATAAAACGAGCGGACTGGACAGAAACGATCGTCAAAAATGCTTGCGTTTGCAGCACACATTTCTTATCAGAAAAGGTTAAATTAAGTATTGTCTTTTGTTGTTATGGATTATGGTTTGTGTTACGTGTCTAAAGATTTCTTATGCATCTCACAACTATGAAATAATGTCTGTGTGCATGTGTGTAAAACAACAAACTGACGATTTATATGCGTAATCATCTGTAATATACATTGTTGTGATTGATAGTGGCTGGACTTTTTAAGAACTTAGAAAGAATAATCAAAATACAGAAAGTTCAAGATTAATTTCTGGAATTTTTATTTTTAGAAACTATTCACATCTTCCTTTAAATGTACTGTATGTAAAGTATTGTAAACTTAATTTACATAATTTACAGGATGTATATACTTTAAAATAACTATTTGGCCATGATACATACATCTTCAAATAATATATCCATCACATTGAATGTTTAACTTACTTTTTGTATTTTGGCCCAGTTCACTCTCACATCTCAACATTAGCTGTAAAAATAGTTGCCTGCTGAAATTGAAATATATGCACATCTTCATGACTAGATAGACACAGGTGAGTTTCTCTTTACTACTCGTTAGGTTTCTCTAACGTTATATGCGACTCGAGTCACTCAATTAGAGGTAATCCTGTCAGATCGTCCATCCATGAGCAGAGGGTCTGCCCATCTGATGAAGTTAACTTATTTAAATAACAATCATGGTCCTGCACAGTGAGTGACCTTACATATGCAGGTAAAATCGTATTTTCTCCAGCTATTGTTAAAAAAACAAGGCAACAAACTGCATAGCTAGCATTAGTGAAGCGGTCAGTGGAATCTTTCTGCCTCCACCTAAGCCCCGCCCACAGAAAAACGTCACAATGTTTACTAACAGAAAAAGGGGTCCATATATATATATATATACTGTATATATATATATATGTGTGTGTGTGTGTGTGTGTGTGTGTATATATTGCCTATTTTAACATTTAGATTTACTTTCGCTGTCATTTAATGTTGACCTAGAGTTAGTAAATACAATAACACACACATATACACAGACATATGTATGTATGTGTGTGCATATGTACATATATATATATATATATATATATATATATATACAGTGCCGTGAAAAGGTTTTTGCCCCCTTCCTGTTTTTTTAATTTTTTGCATATTTGTCTCACTTAAAAGATTCAGATCATCAAACAAATTTTTATATTACAGAAAGATAACCCGAGTAAATACAAAATGCAGTTTTTAAATGATGATTTCATTTATTAAGGTAAAAAAGCTGTCCAAACCTGCCTGGCCCAACGTGAAAAAGTAATTGCCCCCTAAATCTAATTGGTTGTGCCACCCTTTGCAGCAACAACTGCAATCAAGTGTTTGCGATAACTGGCAATGAGTCTTTAACATCGCTGTGGAGGAATTTTGGCCCACTCTTCTTTGCAGAATTGTTTTTAATTCAGCCCCATTGGAGGGTTTTCAAGCATGAAAGGACTGTTTAAAGTCATGCCACAGCATCTCAATCGGATTTAAGTTCAGACTTTGATTTGGCCTCTCCAAAACCTTAATTTTGTTTTCCTTGAGACATTCAGAGGTGAACTTGCTGCTGTGTTTGGGATCATTGTCCTGCTGCATAACCCAAGTGCGCTTGAGTTGAGGTCACAAACTGATGGCCGGACATTCTCCTTCAGGATTTTCTGATAAGAGAGCAGAATTCATGGTTCCATCAATTATGGCAAGTCATAAGCCATGTTTGACTGTTGGTATGATGCTCTTTTTATGAAATGCTGTGTTGGTTTTACGCCAGATGTAACAGGACACACTTTCCAAAAATGTAACTTTTGTCTCATCAGTCCACAGAATATTTGCCCAAAAGTCTTATTTACTTCATATTTTTTGGCAAATGTGAGACGAGCCTTTGTGTTCTTTTTGGTCAGCAATGGCTTTTGCTTAGGAACCCTCCCTCCGGATGCTGTTTTTGCCCAGTCTCTTTCTTATTGTTGAATCATGAACACTGACCTTAATTGAGGCAAGTGAGGCCTGCAGTTCTTTAGATGTTGTTCTGGGTTCATTTATGACCTCTTGGATGAGTTGTCGTTGCGTTGTTGGAGTAATGTTGGTAGGCCGGCTAATCCTGGGAAGGTTCACCACAGTTCCAAGTTTTCTCCATTTGTGGATAATGGCTCTGACCGTGGTTCGCTGGAGTCCCAAAGCCTTAGAAATGACTTTACCCTTTCCAGACTGATACATGTCAACTATTTTGTTTCTCATCTGTTCTTGAATTTCTTTAGATCACGGCATGATGTGTTGCTCTTTAAGCATGCTTCACTTTGTCAGACAGGATCTATTTTTGGGTTTGGCTAGTGAAATATAATCACAGTTCTTTCATGATTTAACAGGAGGGGGCAATTAATTTTTCACGTAGGGCCAGGTAGGTTTGGACAGCTTTTGCCCTTAATAAATGAAATCATCATTTAAAAACTACAAATATGCAGGAAGGGGCAAAAACCTTTTCACGGCACTGTATGTATATATATATATATATATATATATATATATATATATATATATATATATATATTAGTGCTGTCAATCGATTAAAAACAATTAACTAATTAATCACACATTTTTCTGAAATTAATCGCGATTAATCCCACCTAACATTAAAGTTTTTAAATATACTTTATATAAATATATAAATCTTCAAATTAATATACAAACAACATAAAGACAGTATATTTTTTAATATGTGTTTAATGGCAACTTTTTTATGACTGAAGGCCAGTATCACTGATACCAATTAATACTGATTTCTCTATAAAACTGCCCCCATATTTAACCATTGACTATAGCCATTCAACATTACAGTATAATTGAGAGATATCATTTTTAACATTTATTAGACTTTTAAAAAATAACTTCTAATTTAAGTGAACTTAAAATAATCTTCACATAAACCCATTATAATAAATGTCATACCTGTGCCCTTCAGCAGAAATATACAGAAATTGAAACTGAAGTTATCAAACACTAAATACTAAATTAAATATACACTCATTGCCAAAAATATCAGCACCCTTGGTAAATATGATCAAAGAAGGCTGTGAAAATTAATCTGTATTGTTGATCCTTTTGATCTTTTATTAAAAAAAATCACAAAAATCTAACCTTTCATTGGATAATAAGAATTTAAAATTGAGGGAAATATCATTATGAAATAAATGTTCTTCTCTAATACACATTGGCCACAATTAACGTCACCCTTTTATTCAATACTTTTTGAAACCTCCATTTGCCAGTTTAACAGCTCTAAATTTTCTCCTATAATGCCTGATGAGGTTAGAAAACACCTGACAAGAGGTCAGAGACCATTCCTTCATCCAGAATCACTCCAGACCCTTTAGATTCCCAGCTCCATGTCGGTGCTTCTTCTCTTCAGTTCACCACTCATTTTCTATAGGGTTCAGGTCAGAGGACTGGAATGGCCAGCAGAAGCTTGGTTTTGTGCTCAGTGACCCATTTTTGTGTTGTTTTTGAGGTTTGTGTTTGGATTATTGTACGGTTGGAAGATCCAAACATGGCCCATTATAAGATTTCTAACAGAGTCAGTCACTTATTGATTTTTTATCTGTTGGTATTTGATAGAATCCATGATGCCATGTGTCTAAACAAGACGTCCAGGACCTCCAGCAGAAATATAGGCCCACAACATCAAAAATACAGCAGTATATTTCATTGTACACATGGGGTACTTTTTATCCCTGTGTTCACCAAACCCATCTTGAGTGTTTGCTGCTAAAAAGCTCATTTTTTAGTTTCATCTGACCATAGAAGCCAGTCCCATTTGAAGTTCCAGTCGTGTCTGATAACTGAATATGCTGGAGTTTGTTTTTGGATGAGTGAGGAGAATTTTTCTTGAAACCCTCCCAAACAACATGTGGTGATGTAGGTGCTGTTTGACAATTTTTTTTAAAGGTTTTCTGACCCCGAGACTCAACTATTTTCTGCAATTCTCCAGCTGTGGTCCTTGGAGAGTCTTTAGCCACTCAAACTCTCCTTCTCATCGTGCGTTAGGACGATATAGACACACGTCCTCTTCCAGGCAGTTTCGTAACATTTTATTTTGATTGGAAATTCTTAATTATTGTCCTGATGGTGGAAATAGGAATTTTCACTGCTCTAGCTCTTTTCTTAAAGCCACTTCACTAATTTGTGAAGCTCAATTATCTTTGCTGCACATCAGAAATATATTCTTTGGTTTTCTCATTGTGATGGATGATTAAGGAATTTGGGCTTTGTTTTCCTCCTATTTATATGTCTGTGAAACAGGAAGCCATGGCTGGATAATTTCATGTTCATAATCACCCTGGAGTGCTCAAAATTGTGAATATGAATGGGAATATACTTCAGAGATATTTTACTCATAAGAATTTCTAGGGGTGACAATAATTGTGTCCAATGTGTATTTGAGAAAAAACATTTATTTCATAATGATATTTCCCCCCATTTTAAATTCTTATTATCCAATGAAAGGTTAGATTTTTGTGAATTTTTTTAATAAAAGATCAAAAGGATCAACAATACAGATTAATTTTCACAGCCTTCTTTGATCATATTTACCAAGGGTGCCGATATTTTTGGCAATGAGTGTAGATGAATCCTTAAAGCTATAAAAGTTATTTTTTCCTCTTTTTTTTTTCCTTTTCTTAGTCATTTGATTACTAGACATCACAGCAGCTGGTTATTAGGTTGTTTTGGCTGTTATTAAGAGCTGACGCTGCTGAACGTGACGCGGATCTGACACGCATCATGTTTTCTCTCAACTCTTTTTACCTTTTCTGACACACTTCAGGTCATAAAGTCTCTATTAATGAGCTGACGAGTTGAATCGGGCATGCTAGATGAGTGAGACAGTGCTGGGCTCCGCTCCAGGACACTTTTGAAAACCATTTAAATGTGACTCATATAAATTATATTACATGCATGCACAGATTTAAGGCAGCTTTTATCGCCTTTTTGGTAACATCATGACTTACCTGACCACGACATTGCATGCACGTAGTTTATTTCACGCTTTGATATGAAATAATACAGGCTACAGCACGCGGCGGCACCTTTGTGTGTGCAATTGAGCACGCGCTGCGAGCACAGTACCGTTTCCGCGGTAAAAAAAAACGTCATTTTTGATTAGTAATATGCATTGCTAAGAACTTCATTTGGACAACTTTAAAGGCGATTTTCTCAATATTTAGATTTTTTTGCACCCTCAGATTCCAGATTTTCAAATAGTTGTATCTCGGCCAAATATTGTTGGATATTTCGAAATATTTCGAAAAATTGACACTTAAGACTGGTTTTGTGGTCCAGGGTCACACACACACACACACACACACACATATATACAGTGAGGAAAATAAGTATTTGAACACCCTGCTATTTTGCAAGTTCTCCCACTTAGAAATCATGGAGGGGTCTGAAATTGTCATCGTAGGTGCATGTCCACTCTGAGAGACATAATCTAAAAAAAAAATCCAGAAATCACAATGTATGATTTTTTAACTATTTATTTGTATGATACAGCTGCAAATAAGTATTTGAACACCTATCTATCAGCTAGAATTCTGACCCTCAAAGACCTGTTAGTCTGCCTTTAAAATGTCCACCTCCACTCCATTTATTATCCTAAATTAGATGCACCTGTTTGAGGTCGTTAGCTGCATAAAGACACCTGTCCACCGCATACAATCAGTAAGAATCCAACTACTAACATGGCCAAGACCAAAGAGCTGTCCAAAGACACTAGAGACAAAATTGTACACCTCCACAAGGCTGGAAAGGGCTACGGGAAATTGCCAAGCAGCTTGGTGAAAAAGGTCCACTGTTGGAGCAAACATTAGAAAATGGAAGAAGCTAAACATGACTGTCAATCTCCCTCGGACTGGGGCTCCATGCAAGATCTCACCTCGTGGGGTCTCAATGACCCTAAGAAAGGTGAGAAATCAGCCCAGAACTACACGGGAGGAGCTGGTCAATGACCTGAAAAGAGCTGGGACCACCGCTTCCAAGGTTACTGTTGGTAATACACTAAGACGTCATGGTTTGAAATCATGCATGGCACGGAAGGTTCCCCTGCTTAAACCAGCACATGTCCAGGCCCGACTTAAGTTTGCCAATGACAATTCGGATGATCCAGAGGAGTCATGGGAGAAAGTCATGTGGTCAGATGAGACCAAAATATAACTTTTGGTCATAATTCCACTAAACGTGTTTGGAGGAAGAAGAATGATGAGTTCCATCCCAAGAACACCATCCCTACTGTGAAGCATGGGGTGGTAGCATCATGCTTTGGGGTGTTTTTCTGCACATGGGACAGGGCGACTGCACTGTATTAAGGAGAGGATGACCGGGGCCATGTATTGCGAGATTTTGGGGAACAACCTCCTTCCCTCAGTTAGAGCATTGAAGATGGGTCGAGGCTGGGTCTTCCAACATGACAATGACCAAGCACACAGCCAGGATAACCAAGGAGTGGCTCTGTAAGAAGCATATCAAGGTTCTGGCGTGGCCTAGCCAGTCTCAGACCTAAACCCAATAGAGAATCTTTGAGGGAGCTCAAACTCCGTGTTTCTCAGCGACAGGCCAGAAACCTGACTGATCTAGAGAAGATCTGTGTGGAGGAGTGGGCCAAAATCCCTCCTGCAGTGTGTGCAAACCTGGTGAAAAACTACAGGAAACGTTTGACCTCTGTAATTGCAAACAAAGGCTACTGTACCAAATATTAACATTGATTTTCTCAGGTGTTCAAATACTTATTTGCAGCTGTATCATACAAATAAATAGCTAAAAAATCATACATTGTGATTTCTGGATTTTTTTTTTAAGATTATGTCTCTCACAGTGGACATGCACCTACGATGACAATTTCAGACCCCTCCATGATTTCTAAGTGGGAGAACTTGCAAAATAGCAGGGTGTTCAAATACTTATTTTCCTCACTGTATATATATATATATATAATATTTGCAGAGAGCTTATGTGTGTATATATGTGTGTGGAAGAAAAAAAAAACAGTTGAAAATTGTGCTGACTTTGCAAGATTTTAGGCATTAAATTTGATCTGCACTTACTAATCAATTTGTCTTTTTGAAATATTCAGTCCGTCTGCTCACTAATGAGCCGATATAGTGCATGAGCCAGAAAAGAAAAACAAGAAGAAATGGGGGAATTTGGTGCGGCTGGAAAAAATGATGATACGAGCAGGTGTTTTGAAGAGCTCAGAGGTGTGCAAGCTCTGACTATTACCTTTTAACACGGTCCCCAGACAAGCCACGGACAGATGAAAGGAATCTAGAGTGTTATGACAGAAGAAGCTGACAGAGAAACAGTGCAACAGTGCTCAGGGGTGTTGACGGCACTTCATAACTGATTTTGCATTTCTGTAACGCTTTTGATGTGGCAAAGTTCTCACTCTTCAATCTCTTTTGTCCTCCTGCTCTATTCTCTCAGGTGCAGGTGGGAAGCTCTGCTCAGGATCAGCGGGTTGTTGGATATATCGCTTGTACTCATCTGCATGCTATTGAAGGTGGGTGTCTATAAACACACAAATAGAGCACACAGATTTTTTATCTCATATATAGTCATATCTGAAACTAAGATATCATAGAGACTTAAATGGCCAGCTCAATGGAAAAAATTTAATTCTGTCATCATTTACTCACCCTCATGTTGTTCCAAATTAGCATGAATGTTTTTGTCTATACACTGGAAGTCAATGGTAACCAGAACTGGGGAGACAGAGAACACAACAGCGCTTTCAGATTCAGATACTTTTATTTCGGTCTCATTGAGTTAAAAGTATCTATGCTTCCCTCAAATGCACATTGCAATTCACTGTTACACAGAACAAAATGATTATATGTTATACATGGTTTTCTAAGCTCACTGTGCATTACATAAGTACACACATCCTGTGAGGGCTCTAATTTAATAGGCAAACAAATGTACAGCCATTTGCATTTGCACTCCGCATGGAAAATGTATAAGACTGCACTGTTGCATTTTTAATAACTTCTGAGGCTTATTTTGCTGTGTTTATATAAGCTGTTTGATCGGTTACATCAAGGAGCTGTAAAGACCGGTTACATTCACGGTGTGGATGAATCATGTTTGTGTTGGAGACTCAAGGTCTACAGAAGAGTCTCTTACAAAACAAAAACAAACACTCTCTGTTAGTCTTTGAACGTGTCTCTGATTGTACGTGATCATGCACATGAGGCATCTGTCATAGGAAATCAACATGTGCTGTTGTGAATAATTAAGCGAAGCGTCTTCTCATAAGATAAGGACATGCAGTCTTAAGAATAATTATTAATTAGACAATGACACGTCATCAAAGTACTACAGTGATTTGCAAGTCACAACTTGTGGCATTGACATGATGTAGATTTTAAACACGCAAGACATAAATGGCACAAGAAGCTCAAAATGAACTGGTTTTCTCCTACAATTAAAATAAATGGATGCTAACATTGTCTTCTATTAAAATCTCTGCTAAAAGAGACTCTGTTGATATCTCAGAAAATGTAGTTTGGTGTTTCATAGGAGATTTTTACTGAAAAACAAGACTCTTTTGACTGTATAAGGCAGGACTACGGTAGTCATATTAATTCATTTTTTTATTGGAGGGAGTCTCTCCTTCATTCTCAAATTCTCATTGTAATCATTAACATAATTATATAATTATGAATCAAATGTAATTATTGGTCCCACTTTATATTAGGTGGCCTTAACTACTATATACTTACATTTAAATTAATTATTTGGTACAATGCACTTATTGTGTACAT
This sequence comes from Onychostoma macrolepis, assembly GCF_012432095.1. Lineage (NCBI taxonomy): Eukaryota > Metazoa > Chordata > Actinopteri > Cypriniformes > Cyprinidae > Onychostoma > Onychostoma macrolepis. Next base: position 9,470,268 of record NC_081179.1, on the reverse strand, counting down.
ACATGTTTTTACATTGTACTTATATTTTTAAAAATACCTATATGTAGTTACATCTGTAATTAATTTCTGTAATTACATTTATAATTACACTGTCAACCCATCCCTTACACCTTAACCCACCCTTAAACCTACCCATACCACCAAACCTGTCTCTAACCTTACCCCATCCCACCTAAATAGCAGCAAAAGGGTTTTGCAATACAATATGAACACAATAAGTACATCAATCAGTAGATAAGGCCACCTAATATAAAGTGTGACCTAATTATTAATTACATTTATGGATTTAGCAGACAGTTTTATCCATCCAAATTTATAAATTTTTATTTAAAATAAAAATAAGAATTTGATGCAAGATGAAATAATTTATTTTATAGAAAATAAAATATTAGTAGTAGTAGTATTAATAATATTAATTATTATTATGCTTATTAAGATTATTATAATATAACTTTATGCTTATTAATAATGTTATTATATTAATTATTATTATGCTTTTGTTGTTGATGATATATTATTATTGTGTATATATACATACATATATATATATATATATATATATATATATATATATATATATATATATAAGTAGTAGTATTGATCATATTAATTATTATGCCTATTAATAATATAATATAATATTTTATGCTTATTAATAATATAATATTAATTATTATTCTTTGTTATTATTGTTTTTAGTTTTTAGAAATGTCTAATATTAATATATATAATAATCTAATATATATAATATTGCATGTACGGTATATATATAAAAATGTATATGAAATAAATAATATATAAAATATTATATATATATATATATATATATAATATATATAAAAGTTAATGAAGTCGATGATAATTTCAATAATAATATATCTGAAATATATTTAATTTGTATATGTGAAATGAGACATTTAGCTATTTTTCTAGTCAGGACCACAAGCTTGAGTGGCTTTTTTAGGTTTTATCCTGACACACTCATAACCCCCCGGTGGTGTTGCTGTAGTCTGACTGGTGCGGTGATGTCGAGTGATCCTGACAGGTTTGTCCTGATCCTACTGCTCGTTTGCCGTACATCACAGAGCGGGGAAACAGTTGTGTGGATGTGAGCGTTTGTGTGCAACCCGTAAAAAGCGCCTCTTCTTTGCTTTATCTCAGTATCTTGTGTCATGCACGCTCGCCCGCATCACCACTGCACATGCAGGGCCTGTGACATCACTGCATGTTGACCCCTGTTCTCCGCTCCGATTAATCAACGTATCCCGCTCGCCCACAGGGTCCTGGTTCCCATGGCGACGGGCTCTCGCTGATCCTGGCGTTAGCCCTATTTAAAGCTCGCGGTTTCTAGCGCTCATTTTTTACAAAGACACTCTTGCTATTCCGGGATCCACCTACGCCTCTGTGTGTCTGCCACCCGTTCTAATTATAGAGCAGGGGCTATTTCAGGAGGATAAATGAAACATGAGGGAACGAGGCAAGAAACGGGGAAGAAGGCAAGAGAAACCTGATTATGCTGGAGATGATGCTGGACAGGGACTTTCAGGGACAAGTGTGCTTCAGTTAATAGTGGAGGCAGCGTCGTCTCTGGATATTCTCAATCGCTTGTTTTCGCCTGTCACACTCTGTGTGTGTGCCGAGGCGGATTTAAGTTATTCTCCTGACATACACACATGTATGTGAAGTTGTTCACTTGTCTTGGACACACTGAAATGTGGTTTCTTATGCGGTGTAGAGATTTCAGCGAGACTACTTGAGACCTAGAGGGAGTTGTTTTATGGCTAACGTAGTTCGTTCATCTCAAAATTTAAAATTTGATATTCAGGCCTGGAAAAACTTATTTATTTATTTATATATATATTCTACAAGGTTTCTGCAGGTTTTATGAAGATAGATTTAGGACTTTTTTAAAAGCAGGTAAAGAGAATTTAAGGAATAGAGTGGAACCCAATACTGAATGGAATCCATACATCAATATGGTCTCTAAGTGCACATTTCTTGTATTAGAAATGCTTTAAAGTTTACAGATCTCTATTACTTTTAATTAATTTTACAATAAAAAGGTCAAAATAATAATGAATATTATATGTATGTTTGTCTTGTTTTCCAGAGCAAATCTGAAGATTACTAAATCAAGATATATTTACTTGAGAAGCAAATAGAAATGGCAGAAGATATGAAGAGAAATTGATCAAAGTGAAGCAATTTTGATTAAAATAAATGAGAAATATTATTTTATTATTTTAATAAGTTATTGTAGCCCATTTACAGATATTTGTTCTTATTTTAAGCATAAGATAACTTCTTTTTGTTCAGTTTTTAGAAAACAAGACTTTATATCCTCAGTTTGCATGTCAAGTAAATGCATATTGATTTAAGGATGTTTAGATATTTGTATTGGAAACTAAAACAAAAATACTAAGGAAGATATTCATTTTTTTGTAGTGCATGAAACATTTAATTTCATTTCTTTATGAATTTAAAACTTTCTAGTATTATTTAAGACCCTTTCAAGGCCTTCATTTTTGGAAAGGCAAATACAGACTTTTTAAGATTTGCAGAAACCCTTTAATATTATTGATGGTATTTTATATGTTGTTATACAAGTTATACATTCGAAGTTTGTCACTTATAGACAACCATTTAAAAGTCTAGGGTCAGTAAGGTTTTATTTTAGTTTTTTAATTAAATTTAATACATTAAATTGACAAAAACATGACAATAAAGACATTTACAGTACAGTGTTGGTTTACCTGGTAGGTTTCTATTTTAAATAAACACCATTTTGAATTTTCTATTCTAAAAAAAATGTAATTGTTTTCACAACAATATTAATCAGCACAACTGTTTCAACTTTGATAATAACAATAGGTGCTTCTTTAGCAGCAAATCAGCATATTAGAATGATTTGTGACGGATCATGTGACACAGAAGACTGGAGTAATGATGCTGAATATTCAGCTTTACATCACAGGAATAAATTAATTTTAAAAGATAGTCAAATAGAAAACAGTTCCTTTACATTACAATAATATTTCACAATATTACTGTTTTTACAATATTTTTAATCAAATAATGCAGCCCTGGTGAGCATACAAGGCTTCTTTCAAAAACGTTTACAAATTTTACCAACCCCAAACTTATGAACAGTAGTGTATATTTAAAGGCTAATCAATGGCTAGCCGCGCATTAAAGGATTTTAAATGCACGACGTGGAGGCAAAGAACCGCCCGATGCAAAGTGCATTTAAAATCCTTTATGCATGGCTAGCCGTTGATTATCTTGCTTATTCCATGATCATTTGCCAAGTTATAGACAAGTTAAAACTAGTATTGCTCTTTGCAGCGCAATATTTGACCGAATGGGTAAAAGTTAGTTATTTTCGTCAGTTACGGCACTTTAGCTCTTGCAAATCATACACAGAGATGAAAAGTAAGACCACATTTATTTGAATGAATGTATTTCAATTAATTATCGATCGATCGAGAGAGAGAGAGAGAGAGAGAGAGAGAGAGGGAGAGAGATGACAGTTGTGTGTACCTGCTTGCTGTGTCTGCGCATCTCTCTCTACAAACAATTACTTCAAAAACAGCGATTTTACCACCTCGTTGCTGGGGAATATAATTTAGTGATCTAGTATCTAGGCTATTTTATTAATAAAAATCGCAGGGAAGTGTTAACAACAAGTTGATGTGTGTGTGTGCAGCGCAATCTGCGATCTTCGAACTCACTCTCTCTCTCTTTCTCTGTGCGTGTGTGTGTGTGTGTGTGTGACAAATGAGGACATAAATTTGTATAATGACAAGGTTATGAGTGACATAGGTATTACAAGGAGAAGGTGACTTTTCAGGACACTACCCCATGTCCCCACTTTTCAAAACGCTTATAAATCATACAGAATGGAGTGTATTGAAAATCTGAAATAGCACAAAGTTATCTGTAAGGGGTAGAGTTTGGTGTAGGGTTGGTGTAGGGCAATAGCACATACAGTTTGTACAGTATAAAAACCATTACGCCTATGGGATGTCCCCACTTTTCACAAAAACGAACATGTGTTCCATGTTTTAAAAAACAACTTTTACAATCTAAAAAAAATAAATGACTGTAGATTGGCCAATCAGAAACAAGTAATCAAGTAAACAGTTACTGTGCATAAATCTGTGCATAAATTACACACTAAACCTTTAAGATATTTTTAAAGGTTGTTTTTTACCACCAGCAACACACATAATTCTAACTCCAGCAACTGTATGAGAGATGCAATTAAATAGCTGTTCTTTTTCTCTTGTCTCTCTCTCTTTCTCTTCTACACCTGCCCCTGCCAGCTCCACCAAAGCAGAGGGGAGATGTTACAGATGATCTCCTCATTTCCTTTGCTTCACTGCTCCTTCACACTCTTCCTGTCTCTGTTTTCCCACCCTGGCCTCATTAAATCGTTACATCTACCATAACCGCCTCAGAACGAGTCGTGAAAATGTGATAAACTGGAGGCGCCTCAGTGCAACGCTATTTCATTATATTACTCCGAAATCAAATGAGTTGTTTTGCACAGTGCGCTCTGTGCGCACTTTATTCAATAAAACCCACCATAAAATGAAATCCAGGGTTTTATTACATTTCAGTTCTTAGGTATTGTTTGTGTAAATCTGTCTTCCTCTCTCAGGTGATTCATCGGTGCGCTGCGAGCAGTTGGATATGCTGCTGGAGTGGGGAGCAGAGTTCAAGAGGGCCACCTCAGGTCCCATGGATGAGGAGAAGGTTCTGGAAGATCAGGTGGCCTTCGATGTCATCCTCGGAGACCTCAACTTTGACAACTGCTCCTCAGGTACCAGCATCTTCTCCTTACAAACACCTGGGAATTTTATACTAAAGCAATAAACAGCAAAACTGATTATACCTTTAGCTGCTAAAAATAAGTATATGCAACAGCTGGGTTTAACGTATTTTACCATGTTTTAACCCATTCCATGATATTGCCCCCCCCAAAATACTCTTCTCTTAAAACATGGTTAACGACAATTCCAATTTGACTTGGTCGGTCCATTTCTATTAGAAAATTGCGGCAAAATCAATATTAGAAAAGACAATAATGTTTAACAAAATATTATCATAATTATTGCTGTTATTATTGTTATTTATTTTTTAAATAAAAATTTACAAAATGTGACAACTTGAGATGCATTATTATTATTATTATTATTATAAAATATGAATTATATTATTAAATATGTACATATTTTTCAATGTATTTTCTATATAATATTTATATTATACTATATTTTATGATATTAAATAATTTCTGTATACATACTGTGAATATAGATAGATAGATAGATATACATTTTATTTTACTTTTACGATATTTGTAATAAAAACATTACAAAATGTGAAAAAAATTGGCAGATGTATTATAATTAATTATTATCATTATCATTAAAATAATAATAATAATAATAATATAGAATATTAATTATATTATTAAATGTGTGTGTGTGTGTGTGTGTGTATAATTTGTCTATATATTTTCTATATAATATTTATATTAGAATATATATTATTCTAATAAATAAAGAATTTCTATATTGAATATATATATATATATATATATATATACTGTATGTATGTATGTATATGTATATATATATATATATATATATAGCCATTTTATTACTGTATTAACTTTTACGATATTATATATTATACAGTATTTTATTACAGTATTTGTAATAAAAATTACAAAACCTGAAAAACTTGGTAGACAAATTGTTTATTGTTTATTATTATTATTCAAATAAACAATTCTTTTTCACAGTTTTTCCCCTCCATTTTCATTATTTTTAACTATTAATAATAACTAGATATTAATCTTTCACAATTTCTTCTTTTTACATAATATTTTGGAGCCAGAACTATGCATTTAGTAATAATAATAATAATAATAATAATAATAATAATAATAATAATAATAATAATAATAATAATAATAATAATAATAATAATAAGTGTGTTATTTATGGCCAGAAGGAGGCAATGTAACCCTTTCTGAAAGACTCTTTCTTTCTCACACGGTTTCTGTTTCTGTCATTCAGAGGATAAACTGGAACAGCAGCATGCCCTCTTCACTCATTATAAAGACCCCTGTCGTCTCGGTCCTGGAGAAGACAAACCGTGGGCTTTGGGTGAGTTCAGCAAAATACTTTTACAGGCAGTGCCATAAGAGCTTGGGTGTTGTGGGTTAGTGGATAGTGGGTAAGTGCACTTGTGGTTGACCAATGTGGGTTTTTCAAGAACTGTTGCAAATAGTAATATCTAGAAAGCAGAGTGCTGATATAATAGCTATGCAAATATTTATCTATATAATATATAAAGTACATATTTTACACACAGACACGAAAATAGATCTCTTACAACATGGTAACAGGCTTTTTCTAAAGTGTCTCGATTTCTGTGAGATTTTAAAGTTGCTTCCATGTCAGAGCTAAATTAGATGTCACACGGCTGTGCTCTCCACGGCCACACACAGATGGTGCACTAGATGAGCTGGCAGGAGACCATGGGAGAGAAGTTCTTGCCCAGCCCCACTTCTGAAATAGATCTAACGGAGTGCAGGCCTTTAATGACGCTTCTGATTTTAGTGGCCACCATTTGTGGGCGTGTTCCACTTCTCTTTTATAGCACACCCTGTTTTTTTCTCTCCTCTGAGGTTCAGGGCCTGGTGAGGGTATGAAGATTGACACGCTGAATAGATGGAAAGATAACAATTTTGTTGCTAACCTCTAGAACAGGGGTACTTAACCTTATTTAGTCCATGACTCAACTGTGTTTTTGGTTTTTTTGGTTCCACAATTCTTGCATCCCATACTACTCACATTTCAGATTTCAACTATACCATGATGTTTTTTGTATGTATTTTGTTAATATATTAATTAATGATTAAATAAATGTAATTTATTTTATATTATACTGTAACTTTACAAAAAAAGTACAACCCGAATTCCGGAAATGTTGGGATGTTTTTTTAAATTTGAATAAAATGAAAACTAAAAGACTTTCAAATCACATGAGCCAATATTTTATTCACAATGGAACATAGATAACATAATGTTCAAATGGAGAAATTTTACACTTTTATCCACTAAATTAGCTCATTTCAAATTTGCTGCCTGCTACAGGTCTCAAAAAAGTTGGCACAGGGGCAACAAAGGGCTGAAAAAGCAAGAAATTTTGAAAAGATTCAGCTGGGAGAACATCTAGAAACTAATTAAGTTAATTGACATCAGGTCTGTAACATAAAAGGAATGTCTTAGAGAGGCAGAGTCTCTCAGATGTAAAGATGGACAGAGGCTGTCCAAAAAATTGTGGAATACTTTAAAAACAACGTTACTCAACGTCAAATAGCAAAGGCTTTGCAAATCTCATAATAATAATAATTCCTTACATTTATATAGCACTTTTCTAGGCACTCAAAGCGCTTTACATTGTGAGGGGGTCTCCTCATCCACCACCAGTGTGCAGCATCTACCTGGATGATGCAATGGCAGCTATAGTGCGCCAGAACGCCCACCACACACTGGCTTATTGGTGGAGAGGAGACAGAGTGATGAAGCCAATCAGCAGATATGGGGATTGTTAGGAGGCCATGATGGTCAGAGGCCAATGGGCGAATTTGGCCAGGATGCCGAGGTCACACCTCTACTCTTTTCGAAAGACATCCTGGGATTTTTTAATGACCACAGAAAGTCAGGACCTCGGTTTAACGTCTCATCTGAAGGACGGTGCTTTTCACAGTATATTGTCCCCATCACTATACTGGGGCGCTAGGACCCACACAGACCACAGGGTGAGCACCCCCTGCTGGTCTCACTAGCACCTCTTCCAGCAGCAACCTAGTTTTTCCAGGAGGTCTCCCATCCAGGTACTGACGAGGCTCGACCCTGCTTTGCTTCAGTGAGTAACCAGTCTTGGGCTACAGGGTGACATGGCTGCTCATCATCTACAGTGCATAACATCATCAATAGTTTCAGAGAAACTGGAGAAAAAGCTTTATCATGCAAAAAGGAAGCCATATGTGAACATGGTCCAGAAGCACCATCCTGTCCTGTGGGCCAAGGCTCGTTTCAAAGTGGAAAAGTGTTCTATGGTCAGACGAGTCCAAATTTGACATTGTTGTTGGAAATCACGGACGCCGTGTCCTCCGGGCTAAAGAGGAGGGAGACCTTCCAGCGTGTCATCAGCGTTCAGTTCAAAAGCCAGCATCTCTGATGGTATGGGGGTGCATAAGTGCATACGGTATGGGCAGCTTGCATGTTTTGGAAGGCACTATGAATGCTGAAAGCTATATAAAGGTTTTAGAGCAACATATGCTCCCCTCCAGACGATGTGTATTTCAGCAGGACAATGCAAAACCACATACTGCAGCTATTACAACAGCATGGCTTCGTAGTAGAAGAGTCCGGGTGCTGAATTGGCCTGCCTTCAGTCCAGATCTTTCACCTATAGAGAACATTTGGCACATCATTAAATGAAAAAATATGTCAAAGACGACCACAAACTCTTCAGCAGCTGGAAACCTACATCAGGCATGAATGGGACCAAATTTCAACACCAAAACTCCAGAAACTCATAACCTCGATGCACAGATGTCTTCAAACTGTTTTGAAAAGAAGAGGAGATGCTACACCATGGTAAACATGTCCCCGTCCCAACTATTTTGAGACCTGTAGCAGGCATCAAATTTGAAATGAGCTCATTTTGTGCTTAAAATAGTAAAAGTGTAAAATTTATCCATTTAAACATTTGTTTTGTTATCTATGTTCTATTGTGAATAAAATATTGGCTCATGTGATTTGAAAGTCTTTTAGATTTCATTTTATTCAAATTTAAAAAATGTCCCAACATTTCTGGAATTGGGGTTGTAGATGTGTTGATTTGATAAATATATAAAATGCATAAATAATAAAAAAAAATGTTTGGTTTTGTTTTGTTTTTCAAAATCTATTTTAATTTATCTATACTATCACTTCACTATTTGAAAAAACCCAGATGTGTTTGTTTACAGTGAAAGTACATCTGCGAAACAAGGATTTATCTGACTTCATGAAAAACTTGTTCTGCCTGAATACGACTATAGATATTGTGTAACAAACTTCAGAAAGATTTATTATTCAGATATTTTATAGGTAGGAAGTTATTCATACTTGTTTAACATTTTATGATTTTGTTATAAATGAAGGGCATTTCTCATTTCAGTAAGCTTCATGAATCTAGTACCCCATGATTAATTTTCAAAACTTTGAAAGAAGTTTTTAGAAGTCCATTGAAATCCTTAAATAAAGAGGAGTAGTCACAAATAGCACCTCAATGGAAAGTACTGGAACTATCAGTCTGGTGAGGAAAGGTTAGGTGCAGATGGCACATTAGATACATGTGTATATCAGAAGCACAGTCGTGACTCATACAGATTTCCCTTGAGCTTATTTTAACGTTGGTTTTACTCTCTGCGGTCCCAGTGGGTTTTGTCCCTCTGTTTGCTCTCAAGAGACCTTGATTGCACAGATATGTCAAATATCTGCTACTTGAATGATTTAAGGGTCTTTTAAATGGTCGTTCTGTCAGGGTATACATATGTTAAAATTCTATATTTCCAGTTCATATAAACTTTATGTGTGTGTTTGCATGTGCATATTATACAGGTACACTGCTGGACACGAGTGGTCTTTATGATGAGGAAGTCAGCTCACCAGAGAGCCTACAAAAGTAAGTTGAACACAAGTGCAAATATATGTATATATATATTGTAGGTTATGAATTTGCAACACAAATATTGCATTTCTCTGACAGAGTTATGGAGAATGAAGAGGGGAGAAAAGAGTACTTGGTGTTCCCCGCTAGCAAGAACCATTGTCCCAGCCAGAAGGGGCGCAAAATCCCCCTGAAAGGCAATGGCAGGAGAATCGATTACATCCTTTATAAAGAAGAAGGCCTGCAGCCAGACTGGAAAGTGGTGAGTTCTGATTAATAAACCTACTTCCCTTTTCGAGTGCATTATGCAAATAATGACTAAACACAGTGACTAAAATTCACAGTGAATGCAGGAACATGGGACTGCACACCGGAGGTCAATAAACAAATTACCTCCTGTTGAGTAGCACGTTCATGCCTGTGATTGGAATAAAATATTACAATACTGCTTGTGCTGTATCTGTAGTATAAAGTATATATAATTTGCAACAGAACATACTGCACTGGGTATCATATCCCACAATGCAGTGCAGGTTTGTTTGGTTTTTCACTTCTAGTGTGACAAAAAAATTATAACAGCCATGATTTTAAACAAGACTTTCATCTCTTATTATTTGATGGGACACCCAAGAGGTCTGATTTTTTTTTTTATAGTAAATTAACTTTATTTTTTTTATCTTTAGAAAAAATGTAAACTGGATGCCACTAAATGGCAATGACAACTGTGTAGCATGCTGTTTTGGAAACATTTTGGTTATATTCAAAATGAAATATTAGATCATTCATACTGCCCAGTGTTAACTACTGTTAACTACTGTAAAACAGATATGTGTGTGTGTGTGTCTGTGTGTGTGTACTAATAAAAATGACAAAAGCACATAACAAAATTACTTCAGAATAGGTAATGTATAATTTTAATAAATGCTAAAACAGTATATAAATAATACTAAAACAATACTATTGCTACTTACCAATTTTAAAATATATTTTTTTAAAACACAAATTTTAAAAAGTGAAATAATATTCCACAATAAATATTTCTAGATTTGTTGCGACACGGCATCCAGTTGTCTTGGAAATTATTATTATTAATTTTTTTTTTTTATAACAGTGTAGGCAGTGAGATCTATGGAAGCCGTTTCTGCCACTGAATAAAAAAATAAAAAAGGTAATTGTGAGTTTTTAATCACACAATACTGACTTTATAACTTGCAACTGAAAATTTATATCACGCAATTCTGAGAAAAAAAAGTCAGAACTGCGAGTTTAAATCTCACAATTCTGACTTTATAACTCACAAAAGAAAAAAAGTCAGACTTGTGAGATGTAAAATCGCAATTGCAAGAAAAAAAGTCAGAATTGCGAGATAAAAAGTCGCAATTACTTTCTTTTTTTTCTATTCAGTAGCGGAAACGGGCTTCCATAGAGATCAAATTATTTGTCAAGAAAAAGTTCAAATGTAATTTAAAACTCTACATTTGAATATATTAAATAATTATGAAAATGTATTAGGGTGCAGCTGCATTACCTCTAGTTTGTTTATCACAGTGGAAATGGAAGGTAAAGTTGAGCGCTTTGCATTATGGGTTACATTATAGAATTACATTATGGGTTACATTATAGGGTTATTATGGGTTTTCACACAGTATGCTTTGTGTACTACACATCTTAGTGAACATATTCTAATATACTGAGGTACTGATGCATATTGCCTTTTGTGCTCAGTATATAATGTGTATATATATATATATATATATAGTATACTATATAGTGAAGAAATAGTGTTACTAACTTCGTTGGTGCATAACTATTGTACAATATTCTAGTCGAGAAATAACCTATTATGGTTAGTTTTGCTTACTTAACTCTTTGGTGCCATCCCATGGAGTAGTGTTGGTATAGCATCCAAAAAGATAAATAGTATCTGACACATCTGTTTTAATTCACATTTTCACAGAGGTATACATTTCTATATGATATATGTTTTGCTGTTATTTTAATAGTTATTAAAAACTTGATCTATCACCCCTTAAAGGATATAGAGGAGTTCAGCTACATCACTCAACTTGCTGGATTGACTGACCACCTCTCAGTGGCTGCAAGATTGGTTGTGTCAACTGGAGAAGAGGAGACTTAGGACCCGGCCATAATTTAAAGAAAAATCAATGCCACGGAGAGAGAGAGAGGAGAGGCAAAGAGAGAGAGAGAGAAGTGAGTGAAAGGAAAAACAGCAGGAGGAGGCATTCGTCAAGCTTCCCGACAGATGAGGGCAGGGTGATTGAGAGGGTTGGTAAGTCATAAAAACGATGGATGACATAGATGGAGAACACAGACAAGAGAGGGGGGTGAAGGAAAGGAGAAAACCACCAATCAGCTCAAAGCAGCGTGAAGGTGTGTGATTTTGTGGACCTTGGTTCTCCATCCACCCCTGGACTCTCCGTGTTTACATCTGAACTGAAGAACAAAATTAAAGATTTACTCACCTTTGCACTTCTGAAGCTTCTCTGGGGCCCTTAAAGGGGTGGAGGCCATTTTCTGGTGCCATGACCCGGATATTCGAATGAAGGCTGTTGCATGGAAGAATGCGTACATTGACTGTTCTGGTCGTCTGTCACACAACATGGACAAGGACATGTGCGTCTGTGTGTTTAAAGTTAGTCCACCGCAAGATCTATCCCTCAGCGTTCTTCAAAAGACCTCAGCAAGTGTCTTTCTTTTCTAACGTCTTTCTAAGGTTTCTATGGCCTCGCGCCATCTTTTTAGGGAGTTTATATACTGATATACAATACTGATCAAGGTTGCATTGTATGGCCTCAAGTAACACTAAGTTAAACGATTGAGAACATGTTTTGTTGACTGCTGGGATACAATGACCAAGTCCTGAAGTATGGCAGTGGCGCCATCACTGCAAACTATGGGAAAACTGAGCAACTGGTGGGGATTTAACCCCAAACTGTTGGTAGATGCATGTTTCTCAGTGCACTGCCATGTTTGTCATGGCCTGCATGTTTGACGTGAACCCTGAGACGCAATTAACACTGGCTATTTTTCACACACAAGCCCCCTCCCCTAACACGTTTCCTTCTTGCAGTATTGCTGTGGCTCCATCACAGGAGAATGATGTCGTAAAAGGCATCGCAGTGTTCACTGTTTACATATTTGAGCCAAGATTGTCGTCCCCTGCAAATGTTTACACACTTATCAGGCAACGGAACCCCAAGAACTACCCCAGGTAGACCCACCGAAGCTCGCTCTTCATGTGTTAACACAATTGCTTTTATACTCTCTAAAATTCTCTTGTTATAAGTTGTTATTATTGCTATTATTGTTATTATTATCATTATTCTTATGATTACTATGGTTCGTAGATTTGACATTATGTGCTTTTTACAAATGACTACATTCCCCATGATGCATTTATCTGCTTTTTGCTGTGTTAGAGGTTAACAGCAATGTAGTGTAGAGCTCCACCCTGTTTTGACTGACAGACCAATTGGCCAATCAGTATGCCTATAAACAACTTTAGAATTACCATATCAAATGCTGTGTTCCATTCAGTTCTGAATGTGCAAGGGAATGCAACTGAAACACCAGAAGCAAAAGGCGTCCGGTTGTGTTAACAGTTGTTGCATGCGCATTCTCTGTAGATGTGGAAATACATACTAAAATATAACCCAATCTCATGAATGTGCGTTTCCATGGCATAATTTTCTGTTTCTATTTGGAATACTATTTATATGCATAAATGGATTTTGGCATGCATATGATACACAATTGGTAGGTTTAGGGGTGTGGGGTAGGTGCGTATTATATGCATGTCAAACGTGCGTATTGTAAGCATGCCAAAGTCAGTTTCTGTGTATAAATAGCACGTAAAATAGAAGAAAAAATCATGCTGTTGATACGCATTTTCATTAGACCGGGATAAAATACTAAAATAATGACAGAAAGCGTTTCTTCATCATTGGGTTGAAAGGTTCTGAGCATGGAGAGGGATAGTGAAAGGGATAGTTCACCCACAAAATGAAAATTCTGTGGAAAATTCGCACATTCACGATAGTTCCGTGACACATGAGTGTGGTTCTGCTAATGCAGGAACCGGCATTCTGACATAGAACCCAGATGCGCTGCTCCCTGTTTAGAAGCAGAGAAAGACGCAGGCTGTATGTAAAACAGTCTTTGTAAACATGTCTGAAGATTTCAACAGAGAGGATGACTTGTAATTTCTGAGGGTAATTAATGGAAGAAATTTCATTTTTGAGTGAACTATCCCTTTAAGAGTAGGTTATTTTTAGTGAATCAACAACGTATATGAGTGATGCTTTTGAGTCCTTTTTGGTCAATCGAAAACATACAGCGCAAGCATTGAAGTCTGATTACTGAAAGAATGACCATTTGGAGTTGGTTCTTTTTGGTGAAACATGAAAATACAGCGCAACCAAGGAAAACTGGTTCCTGAATCAGTGACTCTTTTGAGTTTATTCTTTTTGGTAAATCAAAAGCATGCAGCTTATTGCAACTAACAGTGAGATTTACAACAGCACAGTTACAACAATGTTCGTCTTAGTTATGATGATTTTTCATGACAATGTCTAGCTAAAAATGTTTGAATTTTGTCAGTATTTTATAAATATTAATGAATAAAAGATTCACATTTTTTGTTTATTTTTATGTTATTTTTGTTTAATATACAAGGCCAAAAAAAAAGAACTGTGAAAAGTCATTAAAAAGTCTATGTAAACAAAATATTCATAATAATTGTAAATTTAAATGTATTCATTCTACCTGTTATTTACAAAAAAAAAAAAAAAAGGTCGTGGTTTGAAGCCAATGATAAAAACAACCCACATCAAACTTTGGATGGAGCGCAGCATTGATCTAGTCCCAGTGCATCCTCTCACCACTAATTTTAATCTTGCGTATCGTTCTTCAATCAGGTCAGTGTGCCATAATAATTAACCCTATCCAGATCCACCAGTACTAATGCTTATAAGGGAGCACAGGGTATGATTCAGATTATCTCTTAGTAACCCGTGTTCATTTAATCTGAAGTTAAACTCTTCCTATCATATCTAAACATTTTTCAAGGTCATTGTTGAAGGGTCAGACAGGGAGAGCTGTTGTAGAGATGCATGCAGTGAAATAATGAAGCTTCACAATTTCTCACTCTCATCGCTGTCCATTAAGATCTTACTGTTCTATATATTGTTTTCGAGACTATGTACTTTTTGTTGTGTTTCTCTTTTCTTTTCTTTTCTTTTTAAATTTTGAGGAATGTGGCTTGCTGCAAGCTTTCAGCTGGTCAGGCTCTCAAGGGGAAAATGGAAAGGGAAAAGCTTTCTCAGTGTCAGCTCTTTATAAATGCATTTTGGTTCTGCTTTTTATTAAAAGAAAATCCCTCTTTGATTCAAAGTGTGTGCATTTTGATTATTCGTTAAAAATGTGTTTAGAGTTTTGTTTCACATTTTTCTCAGTGGAATTACCATACCATATAAATATCTATGATGTAAAAAAAAAAAAAAACATTCCTATTTTCAGTGTTTCTTTGATGAATAGAAAGTTTAAAAGACATTTATTTGAAATTTCTTATTATGGTAGTAATGGTAGTGTATTTACAAAATTTAACACTCACTTTAAGTTAAAAAAATAACAATGACTATAAAAATGGTTTCCCGCACAATTGTGTACTGTCCAAAACTTTTATTGTACTCATTCTGTATATCTGAAAAAATTCCACAGGAAGCAGTTTACAAGGTAGAGTCAATGAGTGTTGAATGCAACACTAGACACCAGTCCTACACTCTTATTAAAAACAAAGGTGCTTCAAAAGGTTCTTCATAGCGATGCCATAGAAGAACCATTTTTGGTTCCACAAAGAACCTTTCAGTCAAAGGTTCTTTAAAGAACCATCTTTTCCTTACCTTTTTATAATCTGAAGAACCTTCAGTGAAGCAGAAAGGTTCTTCAGATGTTAAAGGTTCTTTATGGAACCATTTAGACAAAAAAGTTATTCTATGGCAGGGATAGGCAACTTCGGTTCTGGAGGGCCGGTGCCCTGCAGAGTTTAGCTCCGACCCTAATCAAACACACCTGCCTGTAACTTTCTAGTGATCTTGAAGACATTAATTAGCTTCTTCAGGTGTGTTTGATTAGGGTTGGAGCTAAACTCTGCAGGACACTGGCCCTCCAGGACCGAAGTTGCCTATCACTGTTCTATGGCATTGTGAAGCACCTTTATTTTTAAGAGTGTAACTGGTTTTAGGATGGTTGGGTATGCACTTAATCAGGTTTTTATACAGTAAAAACAAGAGCCTTTTATGAAATTCACACATTTGGATCCAAGTATATGAATACATTTACACAAGTATACATTTACTTCACCTTAAACCTCAACCAGGGGCTATTATTTTCTTTAAAAAAAAAAACACAAATCTTCTAAAATGTATTTTAAATAGTTCATTATTTTCAGTCATTTTATGTTGTATCCAGCTCTTTCATCATTAAACATACAGCAGCAGAACAGGAGGCTTGTAGAACTGCAAAAGTGTTTGCTGTTCGATCAGAGCAAGAACTCTCATTATGACTGATGTCATTTGTCCCGACCTGAGACCGAAAGAGGATTTGATACTAGCTGCGACATTTACTTTCTTACAGGCTCCATGATCTAAATTAGTTGTTTTAAGCTGTGAGTCTATAGCATATAGTGAGTCTATAGCGAATCATAAACATCGCAACCAGTGTAGTTTGATTCGTCAATAAATTATGATTCAGTCAGGGGTGTAAAAAGTACTCAAAAATTATACTCAAGTGAAAGTACAGATGTGAAAATTTTACTTAGTTAAAAGTACAAGTATCTGGCCAAAAACATAGCCTACTTGAGTAAAAAAGTAAAAGTAAAAAGTACTACTTTAAATGGTACTCAAGTAAAAGTAGAAGTAACCTTGCAAAAAAAAAAAAGAACGAAAAAAATATGTTTCATCAAGGTTTGATTAAAAGGAGAAAACAAAATGCAATGGCACAGATCTAACACATTTAGCCTATCTAGTGCAACAACAACAAATAAAATGCAGCACATTGGAACACACAAAAAAAGCATACGCAGTTTGCAACATGATCTCACAGAATTCCGTGTAATGTTCACGGATTTAATTAACCTCCGAATCTGTGGTGGCATCACGGAATCGCCGAAAATTCCGTGATGGGCTCACAGAAGTGATACCAATGTAAGTCAGTGACAGGCATCAGCACAGATCCACTGGTTCAACACTTTCAATATGCCGACGCGATAATTTATCGTTATCATTATTGTTCAGAACTGGGTAGGTTTAGGGTAGGGTGGGGTCAGGTACTCCGGTGAAAGTATAACTGCATCGGAGTCACTCTTTTCACGTGGTCCGATGCAGCGCTGGTGTTGAACCAGTGAATCCGTGCGTGGACCACGGCTGATGCCTTCTGTGAACCCATCACGGAATTTTCGGCGATTCCGTGATACCACCACAGATTCGGGGTTAATTAAGTCCGTGAACATTACACGGAATTCTGTGAGATCAGGCAGTTTGCGTCCAACGGATACTCTCCAAAATGGAGCTACGGTCAGTGTTACCAACTAATTTTCAGGGGAAGTTGCTAAAGAAAGGTCTATTTGTTTCTAAAAGTTGCTAAATTATGTTGCGATGTCATTGTGCGATGACGTCATTATGTAATCACCATGCAAAATTGTCACTATATAAAAAAGATATATCTTATATTTGTTAATTTAGATTTGTTCGTGTAATAATATAAATGCATAATATAATATTAAAATATAAATATTTTTAAACTTACATTTTCGAACGATTACAATTAAAAATTGTTTTTATTTTATTAGCTAGTAAAGAAATAAAACTACACATTCTGAACAATTATACTTTTAAGCAGTGTATTAGTAGTTAGTTAGTGTGCTACACTTTTAGAAAAGTCTGTAAAATAGGGCACAATCTACTGTTAAAATGAAGGAATTTTCCGTGTTGATTTTTCCACAGGTTTTTTACCTGCATTTTAATTACGCATTGTATTTTGTGTTTTCAGGTTACAACGGATAATGTCCTGAAAAATTACTAGTTCCTTTTCCATTTTTATAGATAATTTTTCTTACGGTGCACTACTAACTGATCAACAGTCGCAGGTACAAGCTACTAGCAAAGTGTATCATAAATAAACAATTATTTTATTATTATTATTAAATTAAACAATTGCAAGTATCAGCTAACTTAATTTCACGTAATTTGTGTACTGCTAGGCATCTTTGGTTTTCTCTTTTTCTGTAATTTAAATGGTAAATGTGTGCCTTTTTATCGTGTGAGTCACTTATCAAAAGTTGCTAAAAGTTGCCAAATAAATTTTAGAAATATCTAAATTTGTTGCTAGGTGCTTTTGGAAGAAAAAGATGCTAAGGTAGTCTGAAGGGTGCTAAATTTAGCAACAAGATTGCTAAATTGGCAACACTGGCTACGGGGACGTGGAGGAGATGCGGAGGAGACGAATTGTTGAATAAAGTCGTTATTTTTGTTTTCTTTGTGCAGAAAAAGTGTTCTCGTTGCTTCATAAAATTCGGATTGAACCACTGTTGGCAGATGGACTATTTTGACGATGTCTTTTATACTTTTCTAGACCTTGACAGTGTTATTTACTTGGCAGTCAATGGGACACTCGCAAGACTCCTGGTTTTCATCCAAAATATCTTAAATTGTGTTCCGAAGACGAACTAAGCTTTTACGGGTTTGGAACTACACGGGGGTACGTGATTAATGACAAATTAATGATTAATTTCATTTTGGGGTGGAGTATCCCTTTAATGATGAGTGACAGAATTAAAACATATATTGACTTTTTGAAAAAGCCACTTTTTTGTGTTGTCTATCCTGTCTGTAACAGTTCTTCTTTTAATTGTGTATTTGGAGCATTTATAATTTTTTACCAGCAAATATTGATATATAATTATTTACAACTAATTACATTAATTGATGAGCAAATTATTTAGATTAAATAATATTTAATTAAAAGTCCTATTGTTACTCAATATATCATTATATAATACAACTTATCAACTCCCAGGTAAGAACATCACTAAACATGATTTACAATTACTTTAACACGCGTTAATTTACACACTGTTTGGAGCTTTTTGTAACATTTTATTTACAAAGTAATCATGACCACTAAAACATGAATTGTATTTCAATTCTCATCACTGATTTTTGTGCATTCAGCCAGTATACACAGACAGAATAAAAATAGGGAATAAATAAGGAATAAACTTGGCTACCTTACACTGTAAAGAGTGATAAGTTGACTTAACTTAAAAAAAAATTGAGGAAACCCATTGTCTTAAAATTATTAAGTACATAATAATTAAAAAAAAAAAAAAGTTAAGTGAACTTGACAATTCAATTAACTTATTTTTTTGAATTATCATTTACTTAAAAATTTTAAGGCAACGGGTTTCTAAATTTTTTTAAGTTAAGTCAACTTAATCACTTTTTACAGTGTATGCTTCCTCACATTTGACGACAAAGAAATTTTGAAGCCAGAAATTTGCCTGATTAAAGTTATTACCGAAACTGAAATGGATGTGCTTGATGCATGAAAACAAATCTCATTAGTGTGCACGTTTGAGCTTCCTTGTACCATATTTAATGTGTGGAAGATAAAATAAATAATCCAACAGTGTAACGAATACTTTTCAAGTATAATTGTAAGGAGTAAAAAATACAGTTTTCCCTTCAGAAATGTAATAAAGTACAAGTAGTCACTTGTACAAATACCCCCAAAATAATACTTAAGTTCAGTAATCATGTAAAATTACTCAAGTATTTTACACCCCTGGAGTCGGTTCATTTAATGAATCATTCAAAAAGAATCAAAAGAGCTGGTCTAAATGATTCTTTCACTGAACAAACTCCAGAGCGTCCACTGAATCGTTATGGCTGATGGCTCGCTTACTAAACTGCAATAGCAATGCCAACGAATATACAGCTGATTACTATGCCCCTAATGGATCTTAATGAACGAGTTTCTCTGATAGGACTGTTTACCTGATAAAAAATTCAATACTAAAGTACAAGGTAAGTGGTCGCAAACAATTTATTTAGCTACATTTAATAAAAAAAAAAAATTTGTTTATTTAAATGTAGCTAAAATAAATTGATTGCAACAAAAAAATTGAGTAAATTCAATGAATCATTTTTTTTCAGTGTACTGGCCTTGTGCGTGGCAGGAGCACAAGGTTTCACTTTAATCAAATTTATCGCTAGTTCTTCACAAGCTACATATAATGCAGAAGCTTGGAACAAGTGACATCTTAACGACTTGCTCCACCCAAGCAAGTAAGGCTACAAATATAGCCTGTATTTTACACTTGTGCCACATGATGTCCATTTTAACACGCCATGTTCCACGTACATTTCCTCTCTCGGTAATCTTGTTTGCCGTTTTTTCCTGTTTCGCTGTTGTAACACTTTCCGGTTTCTGGTCGCTACAGTGCACTCACTGTATTAAAAAAAAGAAGATGTAATTCCAAAAATACAAACGGTTAAAGG
Source organism: Onychostoma macrolepis (assembly GCF_012432095.1). NCBI lineage: Eukaryota > Metazoa > Chordata > Actinopteri > Cypriniformes > Cyprinidae > Onychostoma > Onychostoma macrolepis. The sequence goes on along the minus strand of NC_081179.1, from coordinate 9,449,950 downwards.
AACTAAAACTAATAGGCCTTTTTATGTTTGTCTATTTCTGCAAAATTGAAGAAACTGAAATCAGCCATAAAGTAACTTTAACTGGTCAGTAGATATAGAATGACTCATTATGAATAAGACAAGGCCTGCAATAACCTGAATTTAGTATCTTCTTACTTTGGCTTGTTGCCACACATCATAGTTGTGGAGGTAGAAATGTGAAGAGCTAGCGAGTTTGTATTTGTGTATCCAATGTTGTTATTCTGCCTTGACTGCATCTGTAACTTCTCGCTTAGTTAATATGGGCTTAATCATATAATTTCTATGTCATAAAGAGGAAAGCTACTGACAGGCAAAGAGTGAAACAGCATTTTCAATCAGCCCCTCTGCCATATTTTAAGCACTGGTTTAAACAGGTAAATGCATGTGTTGGCATGAACAGGAATTACCACCTCTTATGCACTGGGTTCTCCAAGATATATGTGTGTTAGAGAAATAGTACATGTTTGTAGGATAGCCTATAAATAATATCAGGGAACTGAAGGCTTGTATTAGGCCTTAATTAGACCTCTAGGACTCTGAATAGCATGTACTAGTCTTTTCATGGTACAAGACAAACACTCCAAGTATGAACCTGTACTAACTGCTTTGTGATACAATTAAAATGATATATGTGATGTTTTGACATAGGCTTTTAAAAAACAGTCCAGCTGGCAGCGCTCCACCATTAAAGAGGTGCCATGATTTGGGAGATAACAATTGCAGGTAAAGTGGAGATAGACTTATAGATAAATATATTTCCGCTTATTTTACGATTGAGACGTACAACTGGCATCTCGGCTGTATTGTCTTAAACAATATGTGTCCATGGACCACAAAACCAGTCATAAGTGTCAATTTTACGAAATTGAGATTTACACATCATATGAAAGCTGAATAAATAAGCTTTCCATTGATGTATGGTTTGTTAGGATAGGATTATATTCGGCTGAGATACAAGTATTTGACAATCTGGAATCTGAGGGTAAAATTTGAAAAATTCAAAATATTGAGAAAATCGCCAAGTTGTCCAAATTAATTCTTAGCAATGCATATTACTAATCAAAAACAACATTTTGATATATTTACAGTAGTAAATTTACAAAATATCTTCATGGAACATGATCTTTACTTAATATCCTAATGATTTTTGGCATAAAAGAAAAATCTATAATTTTGACACATACAGTGTATTTTTGGCTATTGCTACAAATATACCCCAGCGACTTAAGACTGGTTTTGTGGTCCAGGGTCACATATAGTCTAAACTTTGAATCTGGAACTTCCTGATTTGAGAGGAGTTTTTCCACAATATTTCCACAATATAGAGAAGTTAAAGCTGTAATTTCTATCTAATATTTCACTGATATAAGACAGCATGGTCTTACATGTATCATATGCTTTAATTTGGTTAGTTTTCCCCTGCAAATTAGAACAGAATTAAATCTGCTTTCTAATATATTGATATGTGCTTTTGTGTGTTAATGACAACCTATATTTGTACACAGCTGGCCATATACAGTACATATGTTACATAATAATGCATTGCAACATATTAAGACAAGTATATATTTTGTAACATTTTCTATGTGTTTTATTATTTAGCCTATTTTAATGTTGTCTCAGCTACATAAAGAAGCTTTAAAAAGCCCCTCAAATAATTCCCCTATATTTTGCAACACAAATTACCAATAGGCTATTAAAGGGATTCCTTTGAAGCTTGAGAAAAAAAAAACAACAAAAAAAAAACAGGATACCTCTGTTACATCCGAGCTGAATAGTTCTGGAGAATAAAACACAGATCTATGAATCATCAGGAATGTACCTTAACGTGCATGGTTCTAACACACTGACATATTTTAATGATATAAAATATTTATGTGCTTTATTAAAACAAGCTTCGTGACACACATACACAAAGTTACTGAAGTGTGTCTGCTGAAATGCTGTTTCGTTATGATACAATGTAAATGCGTATGAGTCAGAGAATGAAAGGACATTAAACTCATCTCCATCCATCCAATGTCCAACAGGTGTGTGAGAGATTTGGTGGATTCAAAACAATTATATTTATAGTTATTAAATTTTATAATTTATAATAGTTATAATTTTTCTAAAGCTCATTTAGGTACGGTTTAATTTCTTTTAATTATCAGCCAAAAAGAAAAAAGAAAAAAAAAAAGATTGTTTGGTCTTTTCTAGCTGAGGAGGGGGCGTTTGAATCTTAAGTGAAGCTGTCCATGTGTGTCTAAACACGAAAATGACAGAAGTTCACACTATTAATGTTGCTGATGACATTTGTCATGCATTTGCACCCCTTTTCGAAAGAGGATGTGATACTTGAGCGGGCATTTGTGCCTTCTAAATGTGCTGCCAGCGTGTCTTTAAGAAAGTTCATGACTGCAATAACTTTTAACAATTAGGTTTAAGCTAATTAGACTATTTTTTTTTTTTAATTCAGAATCGCAATGAGATGCTATGTCTCTTGCATATACATTAAATCACATTTTCAATAAAAGGTATTTATTCTATCAATAAAATGTATTATTATTATTGGCTACAGAACGTCCATATATAGCCTATTCATTCTTCCATTCTACCAGTAACAAAATATAATAATATATGTTTATAATATATGGTTCATTTCTTTTTCTTCTTTTTTTTCCTTCATGTTCATCATCATCATCTTCTTCTTCTTATATACATTCAATCACATTTTCTATAAAAATGTATGAATTCTAACAATAATAAAATACAATTTAATTACGTTAAATTATTATAATAAGAATCATTATTATTATTGTTATTGTTTAGGCTCCAACAGTTATTCATGATGACACTATATGATTATCTGGCATAGAAGGTAGATTATTGTTGTTATTATTATTATTATTATTATTATTACAGTAACAGAACAAAAACAGGAATCAAATGAGATGCTTAATGTTTTTTGAAGTTACATTCAGTCACATTTTCTATAAAAAAAGTATTCTACCAATAATATACAACTACCAAATATATTATTATTAGTGCTGTCAAATGATTAATCGCGATTAATCACATACAAAATAAAAGTTTTTGTTTGCATAATGTGTGTGTTCTGTGTATATTTATTATGTAAATAGGCCTAAATACACACATACAGTATATATTTTGAAAATATTTATGTGTATTTACATGTTTATATTTATATTCATATATTTTATATTATAAATAAATATATTTAATATATAAACAACATATTTTTTCTGAAATATATACATGCATGTGTGTTTATTTATATATACATAATAAATATACACAGCATGCATACATAGGCTATATTATGTAAACAAAACCTTTTATTTTGGATGCGATTAATCACAATTAATCATTCGACAGCACTAATTATTATTATTATTATTATTGCTGTTGTTATTAAAAAACAGAAATAATTTCTTGCATATTTTACTCATATTTTAAAAATTGACTGGGAGGGTGTAATTCTCTCAAAAATAAACAGTCTGACCTTCCAGCCAAATGGTTATATTTGACCAAACTCTTTTCATTTTCTCATATGTTTTTCTCTGTTTAAAATCCACAATATTTGGTAAAACTGACAAAACTGTGTCCCCTCTGTAATACCAAATACATTCATCAAAATTCATGACGCTTCTGATGACGCTTTTGTGTTTGGAATGGCATGAGCATGAGTCTAATGCATCTAATTTCCTTCTAGTATAATGGCACACTCTGTTCAGTACTCCAGTCTTGTGTTTTTTTTTTTTTTGGTTTTGTTTTGTTTTTTTGCCACTGTAGCGAAAGAGGAAGTGAAAGCTTTGCCTAAATATGACTTGTGAAGGTCAGAAGGCACGTGTGGGATGACGGCAGATACTGCTGGACTTTCTTTCTGTGTGGGTGAATTCAACCCAAAATCTCCCTCCTCAAATTCCCTTGAAGGGATATTCCCTTCACAGAAGAATCTCTATAAAGTCTGACAGCCTGGACAATGAGCCACACAGCAGCAAAGTCCAGCTTGAGTGCTTTACCTCTAACAGACTCTCTGTACATCAAGCCAATCTAATCTAAGAACAGCCAAAATGACCGCCTCTCGCTTCGTCATTTTCTCCGCAGTGGTGGTGCTTCTGTGCGCAGTTAGCCTCAGTGAAGGTAAGATGAAGGAGAAAGACAAATTAACATATTGAAATACAAGATGATTTAAAATATGTAAAACATTTAATTAAAGTCTGTGCAATGTACAGTCTAGTTGTATACTGTTTTAACAAAAACTTGGTTGTATGTTCTTTAATCTAGGTCTGCGTATTGGACCACAAAGATGCTGTTTTTCCTTTTCATCCCGTCCTGTGCAAGCCAAAAGAATGGTTGAATACAGCATGACAAGCCAGCAGTGCCCCAAAGAAGCCGTGCTGTAAGTTTCCCAAGAATATATATCTGTTTTTGTGTGTGTGGGAGAAAAAATACAATAGTATTATTATTAAACACATTTTTATATCTGTTGTTTTTATATGTTTGTTGTATTAAAGATCGTTATTATTGTTATGTTTAAACTGGTTTGAACTCATTTGACCAACAAAGCAATTCCTTTATGTTTGATGGTATTGAATTTCTCTGAATACAGGTTCAAGACTGTGAAGGGTCATTATGTGTGTGCCAAACCCACTGACTCATGGGTACAGGAGAACATCAAGATCATTAACAGCAGGAACGTCGGAAGCCAGGGGTCCTTGTAATCATGTTGACCTGCGTCCTCCAACTTCTGAACCATTTTGGAAGCACTGGACAAGTGTGGAGTCTTAGCAAAACTGAAGAAAAAAAAAATTGCAATTATTGTACTCGCCGACAAATGCATTGTCACTAACTGATCAGCATATTGAAGCTATGGGGTTCAGAACAATCCAGAATGTATGTTGTTTGAATTGTTTATCTTTTTCGACTCGTCAGTCATTTGTCTTACTAATGTATTTCTAAAAAGAGTGTTTTGCACTGATAGATAAAGTATTGCAGCTTATCCACCTATAGTTTAAAGTATAAACTAGTTTATGGAAGAACATGAAATAAATCTGAATATGTTTGTAATGTGTCATTGAAGACAACATAATTATGATGAAGATCTGTTTATGTAAGTTTTTGCAAATGTAACCTCCTCACAATAAAGGCACTTTTAGGTCTCTATTTGAGTTTTTTGATTCCATTTGTGTAAAAATAATCATGCGTTATCTTTCGCCATGATTCACACTGTTCACACAGAGGTGGTCAGGTTTCAAGATTTCTGTACATTTGAAAAAACGTTAACATTCGTGTATTTGCATATAGGCCAGTGGCGTGCACAAGGGGGCTCGAGCCCCTGCCCCTTTGAGGTCCGACGGTAAAGTGCCCTTGCGGTCCGGTGCCCCCGGTCTGCGATTTCTGCCGAGAGTAGAGGTGTTCGATATGACGATTTTTGATCGTGGACTATAAAAATGTCTCCACGATTTGCTTTTTTGAAGAAATATCGTAGTATCGTACTTCAGCGCGCATTCTATCAGCTGCAGTTCTGGCGCCGCCGTCTCAATGTACTGTACAACACCACATACATTCACATCAGTGTTAACTCAGCGGTAGAGTTACTCTCACGGGACACTGCACTTATTCGCAGTCACCAAAAGTACATTATCTGCATCTGCTTCAAAGACTTACTGGTTAAACGTTTCACTCAGTGTGCTGTTCTGACGAGCGCCTTTTCTGAGCACATTCACCCAAAGCGCGTGCTCCAAAAAGCCCGTCAAACAGCGCCTGATTACTGAACTAAGTTATGTTTTGTGCTAATACTGTCAAAACACACCAGGTTTATGTATAGACTCAGTTAGTTATGTCTAAAATGAAGGTAAACAGCTGAGAGAAAGGCATGCGTGCCTGTATATTAGATGCGTGCAGGTCTTAAAGGAACAGTACTAAACATGCTGCCGACTGTAATTAAAGGGATAGTTATTAAAATTGTAATTCTGTCATTATTTACTCACTCACATGTTGTCCCAAACCTGTATTAATTTCTTTCTTGTGCTGAACACAAAAGAAGATATTTTGAAGAATGTGGCTAACCAAACAGTTGCTGGTCCACATTGACTTTAACAGTAGGGAAAAAAAAAAATACTATGGAAGTCACTGTAGACCAGCAACTGTTTGGTTTTCCACATTCTTCAAAATAACATTTATTTTCAGCAGAAGAAACTCGTTCAGGTTTAAAACAACTTTTGAGTGAGTAAATGAAGGTATAAAAATCAAACACTAGCCTATTTTAATTTTGGGGTGAATTATTCCTTTAATGTTAATAAAACACCAAACACAAAGAGAAAAATCACTCACTACTCTTGACTGAAAAACTTTAATACAGATGCTATACAATCTATACAGTGTTTTATTTTTATATTTGTTCATTATTGTAGACTACCTGAAAATAAAAGACTGTTTATTTTATTTGTATATTATGTGTATTTGTAATGTGTATCTTTGCTCTCATTTTTTAATAACAAAGATAAAATAATGACAACGATTTTTATCTTCACCCACTTTGGCCTAAATATCCGCCATACTTTTTTATATTTTGTTACCTTGAAAGGCTTTGTCTTTATAACAGGGAAATTAGTTTGGCTGTACTGCTCAAACAACTTGCAAAATAGAAAATCCAACATGACAAAGAATTGTGATAGTATTGTGAATTCCCCCACACACACACACCTTTTGCCCCTGCCCCTCTGGAGGTCTGTGCACGCCACTGATATAGGCTGTTTAACATGCAGCCTGCTTAAACTTTATCTGTGGAAATGTTGCCACGGGTGTCCCTTCGTTGTCCTGCAGGTGCTGTAAGCTATTTTTTATAGAAAAAGTTGTAAAAAAAAGAATCTGCTCCCTGAAGGTTTCACTAAACTAACAATCCTAACATATCACGCAGGTCTGACAGACAGCAACGCCACCTCAGAAACCTTGTGAAACATTAAACTGAGTTAATGCCTAAATAATACTAATGCATGAAATAACCGTTAAAGCAGAAATAAGAACGGTGTAAACGGCATCTCTGATTCAAACTCGCTCATCGTCAGCATCGTCAGTCCTCTCCGCATTGGATTATGGGAAATAGTGCTTCAGCGAGTGTACATCAGTTCTTCAATAGATAAGCCGCTATATGTAAGAGCAAGAGCAAGTTGCAGGCGGTTTTTACAACCATCGGCTGTGCAGGATTGTGGCATCTTTGAATATTATTTTAATATTATGGTGAATGACATCAAGCTGACACTGCAAGATCTACATCTATGGGTTCTACACTCAAAATCAGAGTGGATTGTGGGTAAAAAGTATTGAACGAATGTAGGGAATGAACTCATTCACTCAGACTTCGGACAGCACTACAAAATGGCAGACACTCGATAAAGTGCAATATATAGGGGACAGGGAGCAGTTTCGGACACATCTTTGTAAACAGTACAAAAAAGTAGATGCAGGCCTCTGTCAGATTAGCCAATCAAAAGGCCTTTTGAGGTGCTTTATGCCTGTCAATCAATTAGCGCATTCAAGGAAACAGTCCATATATGAAAAGCCGGAAATGGAAAGATTATAAATTTAAAAGTTTGGATAGTTTATCATCAAAGACGTTTTAACCGGCATAAAGGCTGAATAAAATAAAAAAGACCAAAAGCAATGAGACAAAAAAGAAGCAAGATGAGATTGAGTGAACACTGAGGCTTTTCATCGCTGGACGGATCTGAGTGCTTTAACACGCTTAAAAAAATGTAGAAATGTGATTCTACTTGACAGGCAAACATACGCTGGCATGGTTACATCTGGCAGAAGTTATAGATTGGGTACGCTACAACAACAAAAATAAATCATACGAAGACAAAAAGTAGATTCATCACTGATTCATATTTTATCCACTTCCCTCAGACTCTGAAACTAAACAGCATGTGAATAATGAGGCAAGCATTGTTTACTTAGGCCTAATAATTGCAACTCATCACTGGTCACAATATTTTCCCCTGACTGTACATCATTAATAACGCAGTTTTTTGGGGGTGTTAAAATTGCACTGTAAACCAGACGGAAAGTTTGGAAACAGTTTGTGACCTTATGCCTCTGACGTACAGTGTTTTCAACCACATGTGTTTGTGGTCATGCGTATTCTGTTGTTGAACTTGAGAAGGTGTAATCTTCAAATATAACACAGTTCAGTTCTCTTTTCTGCCTGCAAATACACGTCATGTTGGTAATAGGAAGTGACATTGTCCATTTTAGATCCAGATACTGTATGTACGTAGATGACTGTGTAATTTGACCATGTAGAGGTAGTGGGATTAGGATTCAGGATTAGTCTCTGAAAAACTACAGAGGTATTTGGGTCTGACGGATTTTGAGGGCTGATCAGTTAGCCTAACATAAGGGCTTTCAAACTTTTTCAGACCAAGGACCCTTTAGAGTTATTTTTTAAGCCTATCCTCTAATATTCTTATATTACCATATGAATGTATCTACATTATTTACATTACTGTATATACTGTACTTGTACATTAGGACTATACATTCTAATGTTACTGAACGCATTTAATGGTAGGGAGACAACAAAATATTTCAATTAATTGTAGTTTCTCAAATTTATTTGTAATGCATATTTTCATCAAGTTTAGTTTAATATCAAACTATAGTAGGTCTAACACAAAACTGATTATGGAGTTGAGCTTCATGAAATTCTGAAAGTGTTAAATAGTTTTGGATATTATGCAAATAGAACACCTTCACATTGGAGTGGATTTCAGCTTTTAAGAGGAAAAAAGGAAGCAAGATTAATGTGTCTGTGTAGATGCATGTGGTTTTGAGAAGTATGATGGGTGAGAAACATGTTGTTTCTTTTGTATCGGCAGCACAGACTTTAGACCTATCTGAGTCCAGGAGCAATTCTTAAATCTGTTCTAAAACCCTCTTCAGTTCTTCTCGACTGACCTCTGGAGGTGGATTTTTATTTGTGAATTGTCTAAATACTAAATTCACTAAAGGCAAACGTGTTTTCAGCAACACGTTTCTCTCTCTCTCTCTCTAAAATGATGATCATCAGTAACACAGAAACAAAGTATATGTGGTTAGTTATCCCTAAACCTGTTCTGCAGTCCTTTACTGCCACCTACTGATGAAAGTTTTAGGCTTTTATTGGGAAACAACTCTAGCCTACACAAAATATTATGTGAAAATGTTTGCCCAAGTTATGTTAGATAATACCTTTATCTAATAGTTTATGAATGCAATGGCCAATCAGATGCGTTCAGATGAGTCATCGCTGAAACGCGGTGTTTTGTTCAGGGCGCGCGCTCTCGCTGACCGAATTCTCCTCTCTCAGGCGATTTCTCATCAGAAACAACTAAGTGTAGAAGTGCGCACGATGTAAGTAAGAGATTCATTTCACAGTGCAAACAGCTTCAGTGATTATAATGGGAGTTTTTGAGACTGAAGTCTTGATAATGAAATGATAATGTTCTTTGATAATGTAAATGTCCTTTGCTGTGTTTCTGTACAATGATAACGTTAGCGTTATAATTAGTAACTTACAACGTTTCAAATCTATTAAATTCACGTTAAATAAAAAAGTCAGTCTTATAAAAAATATTTTATGGCATGACATCCATATGTAGTAGGTAAAAAGATGGATTTAATGGGTAGTTAATAGAACATTAGGCGAATTTGCTCATCGCTCGTTATAGATTAACTAACATAAAATATAAAGGTGCAAAATTAATTTACTTACAGTTTAATTACTGGAAATATTTCGAATAGCCCAAAAATTTAGTAAAACATGCACTGCTGTGCTGGAAAAGAATGAATTTGCATTTAAGTCCATCCATCCATGTAGTCAAGTAGTTATTACCCTGATAGCACACGTACATCTCGGAGACGTCTGTTTGATGTCTGTATTTACATCTGCAAGATGGATTTTTTAGGGGGTTTGCTCATCTGCAATAGGTCTATAGGATGTTTCCTTTTTTGCAAGATGTTGATGAACAAAGCAAATTCCTTTGGTAGTAACGTTTATGTTGTTGCGTTGAAACAGTCTATAACAGTACATTTCCAGACACATAATAATAATGATTTACTCTGACTGAAAAAACAAACACACATTTTATAGTGAATGTAAACTCACAAGTACAACCCGAATTCCAGAAATGTTGGGATGTTTTTTAAATTTGAATAAAATTAAAACTAAAAGACTTTCAAATCACATGAGCCAATATTTTATTCACAATAGAACATAGATAACATAGATGTTTAAACTGAGAAATTTTACAATTATTATGCATTAAATGAGCTAATTTCAAATTTGATGCCTGCTACACAGGTCTCAAAATATTTGGCACAGGGGCAACAAAGGGCTGAAAAAGCAAGACATTTTGAAAAGATTCAGCTGGGAGAACATCTAGCAACTAATTAAGTTAATTGACATCAGGATTGAGTGAGCTGAAAGCTCATTGTGTCGACTCCGGTGCAGGGGAAGACAAGATGTCTCTGATTAAGCGATTGAGGCGTTTTGTTGTTGGATGTAATAATGAATATAGCAGTCCTCATTTACTCCCTACATATGAGCCACTGAAGACGCAGAGGATTAACGCTACTTTCGTTTTGATCCCGATTTACATGAATGTTTTGTTCACTTAATGCTGAGCTTGACAGGCCTGAAAAGAGGAAGCTGTGTGTTTTCCTGAAACATGTTTTCAGTGAATCAGAAAGAAAAGTACTCAGAACATTTTCCCATGAGTGACAAAACAGCAATAAGGACAAGGAAAGAATGAACTAAAAACTACTCTCATGCAATATTGATACTCAGAAATGGGTCTATCAGAATGTCTTTATGAGGAATACGTGTATGTGAAGCTGCTCAGACATTATTCTAAACTAGGGGTGAACTAGGGTCAAACTAGGGTCAACGTTAACGCATGCGATTAATCTAAACATTTTAATGCGTTAATATTTTTTTAGCGCAAATTAATCGTTTGATAAGGTTTGACCCCAACTTCTTGCCATCATTGCAGTGCGGAAGGTTATCTATCATTGTGTGATGAGGGTACAGCAGTGTTGCCAGGGAAGCGGCACAAGTGGGCTATTTTAAAAATACAGTCACGGGAAATATTACAGAGTCGTGGGTTGCTGTTTTTTGGGCAACTTTTATAATGTATCACGGCCGCCCAAAGTGTATATAGACAAATAAAAATGAAAATAGATCCTTTTACTAATGTGTATTATACTTGGAATGTATACCTGGCAGCTTAAGAACGGAGAGACGGTTGTAGCATCACAAACAACATGAGTTTCAGCCAGAGCAGCAGAAATAAACATGACAACAGCCACTATAGACTATATAAGATAATAAACACACGATTACGATAGGATATTTGTATGATTGATTTTCTTGAGGGAATGTGTACATCTGAAATGCTAATTTGTGCAACGATATAAAAGACTATAAATAGCACATTTTAACAACAGTAAACGACCAAATTCCACATGTGATCGCAAAAGGAAGTTGGCGTGATATGGCGTGAACGCACCTTACAAGTTTTTGCGTTTTCCTCGCTCAGAGTTACTCTCAGATTGGTCCTGAATCACTTTTAAGCTAATGCTGCATTCACGCCATATCGTAATAACCGTAATTACGAGATACCAACTTGTAAAAAGCGGTCACGTCCTTGCAGAACTCGTAATTACAACTTGTGAACTGGGAGCTTTCTGAAAGCTACGGCTTGTACCACGTGACCGCTACACCTAACGCGGAACCAGAGAAAAATGCCGGCGCTTTCAAAGAAAGCTATATTACTGCTCTAAAAAAAGAGGAAAATAGATGCATGTATATAGATACTATAATGTACTATAAAAAACATACCGTGTTCGTACTGTTATTTTGTTGTTGTTCTCAACATTCTTTCGCGGGCTCATTTTGTTGACTGTCGCTATAGAAACAGATAATCCCCAGTTGGAGGACTTGAACAGCCCCGAGTTGAACGTCACGTGTTGTCATCTCGGAATTACGATATGGCGTGAACGCAGCATAAGACTCCTAGTTAGAATTTTTTTAAGCTAAATTAGGAGCTCTCTAAAAGGATTCTTAGAATCTTTAAGAACACGGGCCCTGATGTCTGTGCTGTTCCCGATGATCTTCTGCTATGAGCAGATGAATTCAGAGCATGGAGGGCTTTTATTTTGAATCAAGACAAAATATATTAAAATATTGTTTTTTTCAGTCAATTTATGGCAGGTTTAGTTTCATTTGTTGCAATCACACAGGTTTGGCTAATGTTGGTTTTACACCCATTCTCTCCTAAAACTATATATATACACAGTGGGGCAAAAAAGTATTTAGTCAGCCACCAATTGTGCAAGTTCTCCCACTTAAAAAGATGAGAGAGGCCTGTAATTTTCATCATAGGTATACCTCAACTATAAGAAAAAAAAAAAATCCACAAAAAAAAAAAAAAAAAAAAAACACATTGTAGGATTTTTAAAGAATTTATTTGCAAATTATGGTGGAAAATAAGTATTTAGTCAATAACAAAATTTCATCTCAATACTTTGTTATATACCCTTTGTTGACAATGACAGAGGTCAAATGTTTTCTGTAAGTCTTCACAAGGTTTTCACACACTGTTGCTGGTATTTTGGCCCATTCCTCCATGCAGATCTCCTCTAGAGCAGTAATGTTTTGGGGCTGTCGCTGGGCAACACGGACTTTCAAAGATTTTTGATGGGGTTGAGATCTGGAGACTGGCTAGGCCACTCCAGGACCTTGAAATGCTTCTTACGAAGCCACCCTTCGCTGTTCGGGCGGTGTGTTTGGGATCATTGTCATGCTGAAAGACCCAGCCACGTTTCATCTTCAATGCCCTTGCTGATGGAAGGAGGTTTTCACTCAAAATCTCACGATACATGGCCCCATTCATTCTTTCGTTTACATGGATCAGTCGTCCTGGTCCCTTTGCAGAAAAACAGCCCCAAAGCATGATGTTTCCACCCCCATGCTTCACAGTAGGTATGGTGTTCTTTGGATGCAACTCAGCATTCTTTGAGTTTTTACCAAAAAGTTCTTGTGATCATTTTGACTCCACAGGGTGAGATTGAGATTATCAGTGGTCTTGTATGTCTTCCATTTTGTAATAATTGCTCCCACAGTTGATTTCTTCACACCAAGCTGCTTACCTATTGCAGATTCAGTCTTCCCAGCCTGGTGCAGGTCTACAATTTTGTTTCTGGTGTCCTTTGACAGCTCTTTGGTCTTGGTCATGGTGTTTGGAGTTGGACTGTTTGAGGTTGTGGACAGGTGTCTTTTATACTGATAACGACTTCAAACAGATGCCATTAATACAGGTAACGAGTGGAGGACAGAGGAGCCTCTTAAAGAAGAAGTTACAGGTCTGTGAGAGCCAGAAATCTTGCTTGTTTGTAGGTGACCAAATACTTATTTTACCGAGGAATTTACCAATTAATTCTTTAAAAATCCTACAATGTGATTTTCTGGATTTTTTTTCTCATTTTGTCTCTCATAGTTGAGGTATACCTATGATGACAATTACAGGCCTCTCTCATCTTTTTAAGTGGGAGAACTTGCACAATTGGTGGCTGACTAAATACTTTTTGCCCCACTGTATATATATATATATATATATATATATATATATATATATATATATATATATATATATATATATATATATATATATATATATATATATATATATAAAATATTATTTTTATTTTTTCATCTTACCAACAGCTGTTTGGGTACACAACTAGTTTACATCCAGACAAAAAAAATGTCAGTGCTGTGAAGACAGTTTCACATTGCCCTCTCCCAGCCATTGTGTAAGTTTATAGGTTATAAGTTTGCTCCTTTATAGCTGAATTATATGATTTTGTGCATGCCGGCACTTTAAACAATAATTTTGAATGTGAACTTTTCCCCCTTAGGGTTACAACACCTAGAACTGAATTTTGTGTGAATCCAGATGAATCCTTGATTTATACTTTTTCGACTGTTTTTTAACCGTGGCAGCATAATCCAAGTTTATTTTGTGGCATGACTCACACTGTTCATACCTGCAGGGGTAGTTCTTTTAACTGAACTTCTTAAATTTCAAGCTCTCTGCAGAATTTATACAATCTTTATACTCAGAAATGGATGTTTATTTATACAAGAATGTTGTTTGGTGAAAAATCTCATATAATAAGGTGCCTGTACATTATTTTGGACACATCAGTGTGATGCCAAGTGTATAGTTACACAATTTTTTTCATGGGTTTGGCTCTCAGTCGACAGCCTTGAAGGGTTTTATTTGTGTTTCAGTTGTGAAATGCTGACTGTGTAGTGACGTTTGTATGGACAATACAAAGGTTAGTTTATTTTGGCATGATCATATAAGATGAAAATAAATGAGTGATTTAATGCACCAGCTTTGTACCACAAGAGGAGCTGTGGCAGAGCGGACGTGATTCTCCTGCTTCTTCATTTTCTCCTGTTATAGGCTTACAGGTGAAATCCGTAAATTAAAAAAGAAACCATTTAAAATAAATGATGCTTTGACTATTGTAATAGATCGTGAATATAAACAGTGGCATTAGACAATGATCTGTTATGTATGCAACACTGAAACAAGTGAAGCCTTGTGCATTTTTTGGTATCAAAACACAGCAGCAGTTTACATCAGGAAGTACTGTCAGTACACTATTATAACATGGCTAAACATTTCGACTATCTTATTCATGAAAAATGCATTCATTGATATAAATATTTACTTTTGAGAGATGAACTAAGGATTTTGAGCAATTAACAGGCTTTTGGTAACCCATTGTGTGATGCTGTTTGTATAAATTGTCTGGAGAAATGCACTTGCTTGTCTGCAAATGTTGAGGATGAATTGAGAAATGTACTAAAGTGACTGAGAAAGACTGTAATATGTGAAATATAGTTGAATTGAATACTGAATACTTGTTAATACCAGATCTGTTAAGCATTCAAATATAAACTAAAAAAGGCAATGTGAATGTAATGAAATGTAGAGGCAATACAATTTGATTATTTTTGATACTTATGATTCTAACTTGGGCTGATTGGGGTAAAAATGGACACTGAAATAAATGAAATGAAAATGTTAAGTACTATTTTACTCATGCTTTTGTAACGGTGTAACCTTTTGATTCATTGCATCAGTCTGAAGAAACATCTTGAAGAATGAGACGCCTGATCTCTGTGCTGTTCCTGGTGATCTTCTGCTCTGAGCAGATGACTTCAAGCGGTGAACGCTCTTTTTCAGTTTCATTTTTGAATGAAGAAAAAATGTTTTCAGATTATTTATGGTAGTTTTCATTTGGTCTCATTTGTTGCATTTGGTGATTTAAATGCTGGGATTAGTGTGAAATTATTAAATGAAAGCTTTTGTCTTATTTCTCCACATTTCAGCTGTCATTCATATTGATTCAGCACAATCTAAGTGTTGTGTAGAGTTCACTGATCTGAAGATTCCTGTGAAAATGGTGTCGACTTACTACTGGACCAGCAGCAGCTGTCCCAGACGAGCTATTGTGTGAGTATCATCAACATTATCTCATTTTCAAACTGTAAAGCCAATCTTTGACCTAAATCTTATTTTTGTTTCTTTCACATCAGGTTTCTGACAAAATCAGGGAGAGAGTTCTGTGTAGATCCAGAGACCGTCTGGGTGAGCGGCCATATTGATAAAGTGGACAAAAGAACAACAGTCTAAAAGAAGCTACACTGTTTCTCTTCGAACTGTGCATTTCATATTGTATATTCAAACCTTGTGCTATTTCCAATGTGTATATAAGTATTTTAATTTTACAGAATAATTTATGTGATTGGGTTCAGCTGTTTTAATAAAATATATATCAATGATAAAATGATCATAATATAGTAATGTTTTTATTCTCTATTCCATACATGTATATTACGGTAAATGTTATTAAAGTGTGTGTGCGTGCATGTTTATGTGGTTTATGAGGACACAAATTTGCATAATGGGTATGCCATAGGTATTAAATTGTGAAGGTGATTCATGAGGACACTTTCTGTGTCCCCGTAATTCAAAAGACATAAAAAATAGACTAAATGGTGTTTTTTAAAAATAAAAAAGCACAATGTTTTCTATGAGGGGTAGGTTTAGGTGTAGGGTCATAGAAAATACAGTTTGTACAGTATAAAAACCGTTACACCTATGGAGAGTCCCCGTAAACCATAAAAAAAAACAATGTGTGTTTGTGTGTGTGAATTATTATGAAGAAACAAAGCATTTGTTTTATATATCTCAGACCATCATGAATATTATAAATATGACTAAAAACAAATCCGTTTTAGCAGCACATTTCCTTTCTCATGTAAACACTTGTTTACAGTATAAACTATAGCTTTTGATATACTTTTGATACGTCTTTCATGGTACAGTCCTGCAGTCATAAACTTTGCAACAAATGTTAACAAGGGAAGGGAACTTTATTCCATTGTATGTGCATGGGAATGCACTAAAGTTTACTGTTTTGGGGTTAAAATATTGATAAGTCAAATCATTGGTAAAATAATTCCTCTTGATCCTAGGTTGCGTATATTACATATTTGTCCTCTGAATTTTAAAATCGCCAAACATGAAAGATTGTTGTTAATTCTCTGTTTGCTGGTAGCTAATAACTGCATGTTCTTGGAATAAAGAAGAAAGTGTGTGTCTCAATGGATAAAGGGGATGACCTCATGCCTTGCCTCAGAAAAGCTTCATGTATTTTGGTCCATCTGGAAAGTTTTCTATGACTTTTTAGAGAGTCTAAAACATTCTAGAATCTAGAAAGAGGTGACTCTTTTGTGGAACTGATAGACATTGAGAGTATATAGACAAGTATGTCATTGCTGTATTTTTAAGGGTATTGAGTTATCTTTCAGTTCAATTATTTATTATTGTTATTTTTTTATTTTTTTATTCAGTTATAATGAAAAATTGAACTGTTGTCTTAACTTATTTGAAAATAAAAATTGTTTGATAAAATAAAACAATTCCGTGAATCAGTTTAACTGGAGCTGAATTATTCTAACTTCTCTGTTAGACCAACAAGAAACTAGAAACAAGAAGTGCTTGTGTTTTCTTAGAGCAGGGGTTCTCGTTCCTGTTTCTGGTGGTCCAACATATTGCTTTAATCAAACACACCTGAAACCAAGGTCTTTGGGTTTATATGTGAGTAAGGGGTAAAGGTTTAGCACCTGATATTTGGTGACAGCACAATTCATATTCAATACATATTTGATAATAAAATGTTCAGATTTAGTTAATTTAATGCTGAGCTTGACAGGCCTAAAAAAGCAGAAGTTGTGTGTTGTTTTGCTGAAGCACGTTTTCGGTGAATCTGAAAGAAAAGTGCTTGACACATTTTCACACAAACGACAAAGCAGAAAAAGGATGAGGAAAAGGAAGAGTTAAAAACAGCTCTGATTCTGCAATGTTGATACTCAGAAATGGATTTACATGAATGTCTTTATGAGAAATATGTCTCTGACTATGTATATAAGAAGCTGCTCAGACGTTATTCTGGACACAACAGCTCTGAGATCTTCAAGCTCTACAGAACTTCTACAGATTCTTTCTGTGATTGTGAAGAAACATCTTGAAGAATGAGAAGCCTGATCTCTGTGCTGTTCCTGGTGATCTTCTGCTCTGTGCAGATGACTTCAAGCGGTGAGCGCTCTTTTTCAGTTTTATTTTTGAATGGACACCAAATGTATTGCATTTGTTGCAATTGGTGATTTAAAATGTGGTGACATGATCCAACTGAAAACTTTTGTCTTATTTCTCCTTATTTCAGCTACCATGGCACTTGATGGGGCACACTCAAAGTGCTGTGGAGAGCTCTCTAAGGTGAAGATTCCTGTGAAGCTGGTGGCGTCTTATTACTGGACCAGCAGCAGCTGTCCCAGACAAGCTATTGTGTGAGTATCATCAACATTATCTCATTTTCAAACTGCAAAGTTAATCTGAATGAGATACTAAACAAACTCTGATCTAAATCTTATTTTGTGCCTTTCTTCTCAGGTTTCAGACAAAAGCAGGGAGAGAGTTCTGTGTAGATCCAGAGACCACCTGGGTGAGCGGCCATATTGATAAAGTGGTCAAAAGAACAACAAATGCTACAACAACAACTGCTGCTGCATCAACAACTGCTACAAAAACACAAACTCAGTCTCACAGTCTAAAAGAAGCTACACTATTTTTTATTTAAAATGTGCATTTCATATTGTATATTTGAACCTTGTGCTATTTCCAGTGTGTATATAAAATATTTTATTTAAAGAAAAATTTATGTGATTGGGTTCAATTGTTTTAATAAAATATCATTGAAAGAATTATAATAATGTAGTCACATTTTTATTCTCTATTGCATACAGGTATAATCAATTTTATTCAAATGTGTGTATCATGAAGAAACCTTTTAAATATTCAGGTCAGGCTATGGTGAATTTTCTAAATAAGACTAAAAACAAATCTGTTGTAGCAATACATTTCCCTTTTCATGTAAACACTAAAACACTATATACCTTGTTTGTTAATAGAATTGGCAAAATTAAATATTGACAGTATATAGCTTTTGAACTTTTAAAGGGGACCTATCACTTTTATAAGGTGTTTGAACACAGTTGTGTGGCCGCAGTGTGTGAAAACAACCAGCTTATCATGATAAAAATCCAGCAACTCATTTTTTTTTAATAAAACCAATAAATCATGCACAGTCTCTCCAAACGAGCTGTTTCAGATTCTCCCTCTGTTCACGTCACAGAGGGGAAAAAGTCCCGCCCATTTGTGACACTCTCTGCCCTATTAGCATAAACACAGCTCTGAGTGAGAAGCTGCTGTACTCCATTACTGGAGATATATACAATGTCAGCACCAAAGAGGCAAGTGTTGTGTTTTGGGATGCACTAATGAACATAGGAGTCGCCCATAATCTCCCCCCATCTGAGCCGAGGACACTGTGGTTACATTTCATTTTCAAAGGAAATATCCTGGAAAAAATCGGTAATGTCCCCTAATTGTTTAGGAATCAATACCAATGCTTCATGCGTGAACGTCAGCTCCAGACAAAGTAAGTATCACGCGTTTGTTTTCCAAATTGCCTTTCTGAAAGAGCTTCTTGGCACTCTGTAAGGCTAATTGCTAAAGCTATCATTGTCTCTGCTTGTTTTCACTGATGCTGCCTTCAAGTGCTGCCAAAATGATTGTGAATAGGAATGTGGTAGTTAAAAGTTGCTTATAAGCAATGTGAGTTGATCGCTTGAAGTTGTCCAGCTCATAATCAGTAGTGGGACTTATAAAGTTTGTGATAGCATGAGACTAAAGTTAGCCATGTTGTTATTTTTATCCCGCTGTGCTCCCCATCTGTGTAATTCATAAATGCGAATTTATTATGCACAGTATAATCAGATGACTGACTTTGAAACCGAGTAGTTTTCTGTAAAGATAACAGGCTTGTATTAATAGTGGAATGTTTATTTGCAAAGACTAGCACAGCTGGTGTTATGGATCAGCTGGGGATCGTGTTAACTGGGGACATGCGCCTGCACGCTAATATTTTTACTTGAGTTTCCAGCAGATGTTGGACCTCCACAGATTCCTCACAGGGAATTTTCAACGGAACAGATTTCAAAGCTTTCCACATTATTTGTGAATGTTTGTATCATTATTAGACTCATTATTGTTTCCCCTGTCGATGTCCCAATGTATCTGAAGCGGTTTAAGGGAAGTTTTAATGCGTTTTCGTGTCGCTTCTCAGACCACGCCCGGTGTCCTGACATTTTATCCTACCCGTCAGATTTTCCTACCAGGGCTTACTGCGCATGCGCACATCAATATTGCGCAATATTTCGCTTTTTTCTCATGCTGAACAACAATATTGAATGTATCTGCATTACTGTAAGGGTAGGTTTAGGGTTGTGGTAGGTGTAGACATTAATAAATCATAATTTGACAGGTAGCATTTTTCGTTGTCGAATTGTACTACCTACTGTTTTAGTAGCAATATTAATAGAAGGTAGCAAAATCTGACAGGGTAGCACAAATGGACAGAACACCGGATTAATTTGTTTAGGCTTAATTCCTTTCAATAGATTTTTTTTTCTAATGACAATTGTAAATTCATTAAATAAGGTGTTTACTTTGTTTCATTGCAACGTCTGTGTATGCATTTGTTCAAAAATATTACTTAATTTGTGTAAATGAATTTGAGCAGCAAAATTGCAGTGGTTGAAGGAATGTCAAGCATTTCATTTTCTTTCTGTTTTATATTGCTAAACAATGCGTGATAAACAAGCTATAGTTTTTTGTTATGCATATAATTTCGAATTAGTGACACAGATAAAATGCAATGAATTATCCTGAATAGGGAATGTTCAACAAACGTATATAGCCTACATAGTTAGGTGTTGAAGCAAAATCACACACACAAACACTTTTAACAATACAGCTTCAAAGCAGTTTTACATAAAATGCATTTTTTTTTTCTTTTTCTTTACTATGAAGAGAAATCTGCTATGTCAGAAATGACTGTCGATGTAATTACCATATTGCAGAAATGTACAGTTTTATAATAGAGGTCTGTCAAGTCAAATGAGGTCACCTTTATTTATATAGCGCTTTATACAATACAGATTGTGTCAAAGGAGCTTCACAGTGTTAAATACTGAAATAGTGTGTCAATAATGCAAACAAAGTTCATTTCAGCCGTAAAGCAGCTCTAAAATGAAGTCAATTTCTCAGTTAAAGTCAGTTCATGGTTGATTCAGTGAAGTCATCCTCTGGCTCAGTTCAGTTGTGCTGATGGCTGTCGAGGTGACAAGGTCTTCGCAGGGGATCTGTCTGTAGGGCACATCTAGTTTACATGGTCTCCACTGACATTTAGAGCTGTTGTGGTCTTCTCTAGGTGCTGATCCACCATCTGGACTGGAAACGGGCTGGATCTGGGTAGTTAACATCATTCAGTTATGCACAAACATGTTTAGGCAATGATTTACATATTAATGTTTACAATATAAGGATAATTTTGCAGTTTTGCATATTGATTCAGAGTTGGGATCATTAGTTTTTTGCAGGGGTTGTTATCTCTTCACAGGTGTTAGGGTCATCTAAAATCTTCACAAAGGCTGAATCCAAATGTTAGTGAGGTTGTTACCACTGAAATGAAGATAACTGGCATAATTCAAAGTTATATTACATATAAAGAGGCCCACACTCATTTTTTTTACGAAACTGACAGGCTTGTGTGTCATATTTTTAGCTCAAGAAGTCTGCAATAAAGTAAATTTTGAAGGTTTTCCTATTCGAATTAATGTTTGTGAAAGAGGTATCATATTCGTGTAATATGTCAAATGATTATGAGGTTAGTGATGTATACTGTCTTTTGCAATATTAGCCATATATGTAATAATTCATCATCACAGTATCATGTCAGTCATGAAAAAGTTGTGGCTGCTGAGTGACTGTCACAGGACTTTCATAGAAAAGACAGTATGGAAACGGTCTATGCTCATATGGAAGCTATGAGTCAGTAAGAAAGATCCTACAGCATGGTTCACTTTTAATAAACACGTCAATCACTTTGTCACCTTAAAAGTGTAAACATACATGCCATACATGTGACATATATCGCTCATACAAATTGTGGAAAAATGCCTTCCTGTGTTCATCACACATACAGTATTAAAAGAGTTTGGCTTTGAATCCTGCAGCTCATAACATGTTTTCTATGGTCGGAAACACAAGCAGTCTGCCAAGAGACCAGTAGGCCTATATGTAAAATGAAAAGCAGGAGTCATGAACTTAGAATTTACTTTAAACAAAGTGTTCTCTACATGTTCAATGAAAGACATCAGATTCACAACATATTCAAGCACCTAACTGAGCATAACGTACAGTACAATACAGACACACTATTAAGCATAGATAAAATTAAGGTAATTCAATTGATTATATGTTTGTAAGAAACTGAATACAGAATTGTTCTGAACAGAGTTCTAAGCCAATACAAAATGTTGATTTCAGATCAGTCATAAATCCATGATGAAACTTTATGTCCAGGGAAGAGGATACAGAGGCACCAGAGCTGACTGTACAAGGAAGAGATCTCAGATAATAAAATCAGAGTAAAGTCAAGTCAAGTCACCTTTATTTATATAGCGCTTTTAACAATACAGATTGTGTCAAAGCACTTAACAGTATCAAATTAGAGGATAGAGTGTCAGTAATGTATAATGATAAGATTAAACACTCAATTTTCAGTTAAAGGCATTTCATTATTGAATTCAGAGATGTCATTGTCTAGCTCAGTTTAGTTTAAATATTATCTGTGCAATCAAATCGGCAATAATCGCTATAAATTAAGTGTCCCCAACTGAGCAAGCCAGAGGCGACAGCGGCAAGGAACCAAAACTCCCTCTGTGACAGAATGGAGAAAAAAAAAACCTTGGGAGAAACCAGACTCAGTCGGGGGCCCAGTTCTCCTCTGACCAGACGAACCAGCAGTCCAAAAGTTTATATTTCTATTTTAATTTTGTTGCAATTTCTAACAACAGTAGTATTATGTAGTTAGGTATTTTATTATATTTTAGTTATTTTGTTATATTTTTTTAGTTTTATTGTATTCAATCGAGGTAAAACCACACAAACTTTTTTTCTTCATACACACACACACACACCGTCTGGTTTGTTATCCTTGTGGGGACTCTCCATAGGCGTAATGCTTTTTCTACTGTACAGACCGTACCATTACAGGAGACTTTCTGCATTTTTAGATTTTCAAAAAACTTCATTCTGTGTGATTTATTAGCTTGTTTACCTGTGGGGACCTAAATTTAGAGAAAACAGGTACACACACACACACACACACACACACACATAGGCTATATATATATATATATATATATATATATATATATATATATATATATGAACTACAGATCAATGAACAGGCTTGTCAATAAAAACACTTTGCAATTCATGTTTGCTTTAGGTAGCCTACCAGTAATTTTAATTTTTATATCTGTTAATTAGAACACATGACAGCACACTACAAATACCATGTACAGTGATACTGAAAAGAAAATACTTACATGTTTACTTCAGTTCGTTCATTGATCATCCATTGAGATTGAAACAAATGTCCCATGTTAACGTGGGCGTGGTTTGGGAGCATGGTAAACTTCACTAAAACCATGTGAAATACGCAGGTACGGACTCCGCGGAATCAAACCACTTTATTGTGCATGATGCCAATGTATACAACTGATGAAATGAAACACGTTTTTTAATCTATGACCTGTGGAATATTGCAGTGACGAATCTGTCGCCGTCTAACATCTGCTGGAAATCCAGGTAAACACACTTGCGTGCACGCGCACATCCCCAGTTAACACGATCCCCAGTTGATCCTTAACACCGGAGCTTGAGCTCTTGAAGCTCCGCCCTCTTCTCCGGGAGCAGCAGCTCACTCGCATCATACTCAAATCAGCGCGTTTTGGCTCATACCCTAAAAGTGGCAATTTTAACAAGCCGTAAAAATTTATCTGTGGGGAATATTGAACTAAAACTTCACATATACGCTCTGGGGACATCAGATACTTATTTTACATCTTGTAAACGGGCATAATAGGTCCTCTTTAATATACGTTCTTCATGGTACAGTCCTGCAGTCATATACTGCCATCTAATGGTGGAAGTTTTCAGTCTGATAGACTTTCAATGATAAAGATAAAAGATGAAACTATGCTGGAATACATAAGATATTATGCAAAGGTTTCCCAAAGGATTATAGATGATAAAACCATGCTAAAAATTCTTGTCGACTGTAGCTATAAGATTACAAGGATTACAATTTGCAATGGATTGTTTGCATTATAATTGTATCCTCAAACAAAAATAAATAAAAATGAGGTTTAGTTTCATTTATTGCAATTACACAGGTTTGGCTAATGTTGGTTTTATACCCATTCTCTCCTAAAACTATATATATATATATATTATTATTATTAGTTTTATTTTTTTAATTAATTAATTTTCATCTTACCAACAGCTGTTTGGGTACACAACTAGTTTACATCCAGACAAAAAAAAAATGTCAGTGCTGTGAAGACAGTTTCACATTG
Source organism: Onychostoma macrolepis (assembly GCF_012432095.1). Lineage (NCBI taxonomy): Eukaryota > Metazoa > Chordata > Actinopteri > Cypriniformes > Cyprinidae > Onychostoma > Onychostoma macrolepis. The sequence goes on along the minus strand of NC_081179.1, from coordinate 9,425,751 downwards.
CCCTCTCCCAGCCATTGTGTAAGTTTATAGGTTGTAAGTTTGCTCCTTTATAGCTGAATTATAGAAGATGATTTTGTGCATGCCGGCACTTTAAACAAACATTTTGAATGTGAACTTTTCCTCCTTAGGGTTACGAAACCTAGAACTGAATTTTGTGTGAATCCAGATGAATCCTTGATCTATACTTTTTCACACTCGACTGTTTTTTAACCGTGGCAGCATAATCCAAGGTTATTTTGTGGCATGACTCACACTGTTCATACCTGCAGGGGTAGTTCTTTCAACTGAACTTCTTAAATTTCAAGCTCTCTGCAGAATTTATACAATCTTTATACTCAGAAATGGATGTTTATTTATACAAGAATGTTGTTTGGTGAAAAATCTCATATGATCTCATATAATAAGGTGTATAAATATATGAGGTGTATAAATCTCATATAATAAGGTCTCATATAATAATGTATTGATGTGTACATTATTTTGGACACAACAGTGTGATGCCAAGTATATAGCTACACAATTGTGTGTGTTTTTTCTTTTTGTTTGGCTCTCAGTTAACAGCCTTGAAGGGTTTTATTTGTTTTTCAGTTGTGAAATGCTGACTGTGTAGTGACGTTTGTATGGACAATACAAAGGTTAGTTTATTTTGGCATGATCATATAGGATGAAAATAAATGAGTGATTTAATGCACCAGCTTTGTACCACAAGAGGAGCTGTGACAGAGCGGACGTGATTCTCCTGCTTCTTCATTTTCTCCTGTTATAGGCTTACAGGTGAAATCCATAAATTAAAAAAGAAACCATTTAAAATGGAATGATGCTTTGACTATTGTAATAGATCGTGAATATAAACAGTGGCATTAGACAATGATCTGTTATGTATGCAACACTGAAACAAGTGAAGCCTTGTGCATTTTTTGGTATCAAAACACAGCAGCAGTTTACATCAGGAAGTACTGTCAGTACACTATTATAACATGGCTAAACATTTCGACTATCTTATTCATGAAAAATGCATTCATTGATATAAATATTTACTTTTGAGAGATGAACTAAGGATTTTGAGCAATTAACAGGCTTTTGGTAACCCATTGTGTGATGCTGTTTGTATAAATTGTCTGGAGAAATGCACTTGCTTGTCTGCAAATGTTGAGGATGAATTGAGAAATGTACTAAAGTGACTGAGAAAGACTGTAATATGTGAAATATAGTTGAATTGAATACTGAATACTTGTTAATACCAGATCTGTTAAGCATTCAAATATAAACTAAAAAAGGCAATGTGAATGTAATGAAATGTAGAGGCAATACAATTTGATTATTTTTGATACTGATGATTCTAAATTAGGCTGATTGGTGTAAAAATGGACACTGAAATAAATGAAATGAAAATGTTAAGTACTATTTTACTCATGCTTTTGTAACGGTGTAACCTTTTGATTCATTGCATCAGTCTGAAGAAACATCTTGAAGAATGAGACGCCTGATCTCTGTGCTGTTCCTGGTGATCTTCTGCTCTGAGCAGATGACTTCAAGCGGTGAACGCTCTTTTTCAATTGATTTAGCACAATCTAAGTGTTGTGTAGAGTTCACTGATCTGAAGATTCCTGTGAAAATGGTGTCGACTTACTACTGGACCAGCAGCAGCTGTCCCAGACGAGCTATTGTGTGAGTATCATCAACATTATCTCATTTTCAAACTGTAAAGTCAATCTGTAAAGACACTCCATTAAAAAAACAAACTTTGACCTAAATCTTATTTTTGTTTCTTTCCCATCAGGTTTCTGACAAAATCAGGGAGAGAGTTCTGTGTAGATCCAGAGACCGTCTGGGTGAGCGGCCATATTGATAAAGTGGACAAAAGAACAACAGTCTAAAAGAAGCTACACTGTTTCTCTTTGAACTGTGCATTTCATATTGTATATTCAAACCTTGTGCTATTTCCAATTTTATATAAAATATTTTATTGACAGAATAACTTATGTAATTGGGTTCAGTTTTTTAAATAAAATATCAATGATGATCATAATGTGGTAACGTTTTTATCTTCTATTGCATACAGGTATATTCAATTTTATTCAAATATATGTCTCATGAAACAAAGCATTTGTTTTAAAATCATGAATTGTATAAAAATGACTAAAACCAAATATGTTTTAGCAACACATTTCCCTTCTCATGTAAGCACTAAAATACTATATACTTGGTATTAATAGAATTAGAAAAATGAAATATAGACAGTAGGGTAGAGTGGAAAACGTCCCGTTTAAGGACTGTGTAATTAGTTTTCTGTAAAATTAAGGTTAAATTTGTTCAGCAAAGTTATCATAGTTTTAGTGAGACTGACATAAATTATAAACCAAGTATGAAAAATGTCCAGAGTTTTCATGTTATTAGATTTTTTAACAAAAATTTAATTTGTACCAAGGTGGCGTTTTAAAATAGCCCCCAGTCTGACAAAGCAAAAACATTTACAGCAAAATCAGAGTTCAGACAGTTTTAGCTTAAAATAAAAAAGAATATAATCAATAATTATGAATTACAAAATTATAATAGCTTATTTGAAAAAAAAAAAAAAAAAGTTAGCTGATGGTAGCTAACTTGCTACCTGATGCTAACTTGAGGTAATTTTTAAATATAAAGTCCAAATATTTTGATTCAACCAACTAGTTAGAATACATCTGATGGAAAAACAAAGGATTTGATGTTCAGAACAGAATAGCTACAGTAATTGCCCATTGCCCCCTGGGGGCGTTTTACCCCACAGACTTGAGAAGAAAAAAAATGTCATTCTGAAAATATAATTATATTTTTATTAAATAACACATACTCCCTATCTACAGGCCCTACTTACCGCACTCTACCTGATGTTGATATACTATGTGCTTCATGGTACTGTCTAATGGTACATCTAATGGTGGATGATTTCGGTCTGATAGACTTTCAATGACAAAGATAAGAGATGAAACTATACTAGAATCCATTAGATATTATGCAAAGTTTTCCCAAAGTATTATAGATATAAAACCATGCTAAAAATTCTTGTCAACTGTAACTATAAGATTACAAGGATTACAATATTACAATTTGCAATGGATAGTTTGAATTATAATTGTATCCTCAAACAAAAAAAAAAAAAAGAAAATGTACAGAAAGTTTCTGAGCAACTCATGTTGTCTCTTGAGTTTCTAAAAGGACCTTGTTGTAGATCTCCGGATGGATCTTTAGAAATTTCCAGAGACTCCCCTTTTCTAATTAATTTGAGAAATGCACTTGCTGGTTTGTAAATGTTAAGGATGATTTGAGAAATGTACCAAAGCAACTGAGAAGAACTGTAATATGCATAATACAGGCGTTGAATAGTTAAATTGAATAATACTGAAATACTTGTTAATACCAGATCTGTTATGCATTCAAATGTAAACTAAAGAAGGCAATATGAATGTAATAAAGTGTAGAGGAAATAGAATTTGAATAATTTTGATAACATTAATAACATGATTCTAAATGATTGATTGGGACAAAAAGGGACACTGAAGTAAACCAAATGAAAATGTTAATGGACTATTTTATTCATGCTTTTGTAACTTCGTAACAGAAAGCTTGAAGCTCTGCAGAACTTCTTCTTGATTCATTGAAGAATGAGACGCCTGATGTCTGTGCTGTTTCTGGTGCTCTTCTGCTCTGTGCAGATGACCTTAAGTGGTGATGGCTCTTTTTGTTAAATAAAGACTTATTTTCAGATTAGTAGGTCTTAGTTTTACAATTTAGTGTTGTACTTGGTGATTTGAAAATATAGACAGATACTCAAAAACTTTTGTCTTTTTTTGTGCATGAGCAAACAGATACATGAGATTTTTCTAATTTGGGATATTTCAGTTTTAGTACTTGATGTGGCACAATCAAAGTGCTGTGGAGAGATCAATAGTGTGAAGAGTCCTCTGAAACCGGTGACCAGCATCATCTGTCCCACACTCTCAGAAATAAAGGTACAAAAGTTGTTACTGGGGCGGTACCTTTTCAAATGGTACATGTTTGTACCTAAAGGGTCCATTTTGGTACCTTATAGGTACATATTAGTACTTAAAAGTGTACACATTTGAACCTAAGTGTACCTTTTGAAAAGGTACTGCCCCAGTGACAGCTTTTGTACCTTTATTTCTGAGAGTGCAGACACTAACTGTAAATGAGAAGCTGCCCTTTTCCTGTTATTATATTTGCATATTTCAATTCTGTGAATCTGTTTAACTGGGGGCTGAATTATTCTAACTTCTCTATCAGACCACAAGTGTCACTAGAGACAAGAAGTGGTTTTGTTTTCTTAGAGCAGGGGTTCTCAGTCCTGTTTCTGGTGGTTCAACGTAAGCAAACCTGGATCAGTTAATCAAGGTCTTTGGGTTTATATGTGAGTAAGGGGTCAAGGTTAAGCACCTGATATTTGGTGACAGCACAATTCAGATTTCATCATTAAAATCTTCAGATTTAGTTCATTTAATGTTGAGCTTGACAGGCCTGAAAAGAGGAAGTTGTGTGTTGTTTTGCTGAAGCACGTTTTCAGTGAATCTGAAAGAAAAGTATTTGCCACATTTTCACATGAGCAACAAAGCAGAAAAAGGATGAGGAAAAGAAAGAGCTAAAAACAACTCTCATTCTACAATGTTGATTCTCAGAAATGGATTTTCATGAATACCTTTATGAGGAATATGTCTCTGACTATGTATATAAGAAGCTGCTCAGACATTAATCTGGACACAACAGCTCTGAGATCTTCAAGCTCTACAGAACTTCTACAGATTCTTTCTGTGATTGTGAAGAAACATCTTGAAGAATGAGAAGCCTGATCTCTGTGCTGTTCCTGGTGATCTTCTGCTCTGTGCAGATGACTTCAAGCGGTGAGCGCTCTTTTTTAATTTTCATTTTTGAATGAAGACAAAATGTATTGTTTACAGATTTATGGCAGTTTCATTTGTTGCATTTGGTGATTTAAAATGTTGTGACATGATCAACTTGAAAACTTCTGTCTTATTTCTCCACATTTTAGCTGTCATTTCAATTGATTCAGCACAATCTAAGTGTTGTGTAGAGTTCACTGATCTGAAGATTCCTGTGAAAATGGTGAAGTCTTACTACTGGACCAGCAGCAGCTGTCCCAGACGAGCTATTGTGTGAGTATCATCAACATTATCTCATTTTCAAACTGTAAAGCCAATCTTTGATCTAAATCTTATTTTTGTTTCTTTCACATCAGGTTTCTGACAAAATCAGGGAGAGAGTTCTGTGTAGATCCAGAGACCGTCTGGGTGAGCGGCCATATTGATAAAGTGGACAAAAGAACAACAGTCTAAAAGAAGCTACACTGTTTCTCTTCGAACTGTGCATTTCATATTGTATATTCAAACCTTGTGCTATTTCCAATGTGTATATAAAATATTTTATTGACAGAATAACTTATGTAATTGGGTTCAGTTTTTTTAAATAAAATATCAATGATGATCATAATGTGGTAACGTTTTTATCTTCTATTGCATACAGGTATATTCAATTTTATTCAAATATATGTCTCATGAAACAAAGCATTTGTTTTAAAAATCATGAATTGTATAAAAATGACTAAAACCAAATATGTTTTAGCAACACATTTCCCTTCTCATGTAAGCACTAAAATACTATATACTTGGTATTAATAGAATTAGAAAAATGAAATATAGACAGTAGGGTAGAGTGGAAAACGTCCCGTTTAAGGACTGTGTAATTTGTTTTCTGTTAAACTAAGGTTAAATGTGTTCAGCAAAGTTATCATAGTTTTAATGAGACTGGCATAAATTATAAACCAAGTATGAAAAATGTCCAGAGTTTTCATGTTATTAGATTTTTAACAAAAATTAAATTTGTACCAAGGTGGCGTTTTAAAATAGCCCCCAGTCTGACAAAGCAAAAACATTTACAGCAAAATCAGAGTTCAGACAGTTTTAGCTTAAAATAAAAAAGAATATAATCAATAATTATGAATTACAAAATTATAATAGCTTATTTGAAAAAAAAAAAAAAAAAGTTAGCTGATGGTAGCTAACTTGCTACCTGATGCTAACTTGAGGTAATTTTTAAATATAAAGTCCAAATATTTTGATTCAACCAACTAGTTAGAATACATCTGATGGAAAAACAAAGGATTTGATGTTCAGAACAGAATAACTACAGTAATTGCCCATTGCCCCCTGGGGGCGTTTTACCCCACAGACTTGAGAAGAAAAAAAATGTCATTCTGAAAAGATAATTATATTTTTATTAAATAACACATACTCCCTATCTACAGGCCCTACTGTCCTCATATCAAATGTGATGTTCTACAAAACAACAAGCTTTAAAGCACTTTTTTTCTCTCTCTCTCATTTACTGTGAAATCCGTTTTCTCTTCGGTAGGCTCGGTTGGAAAAACTGAATTATTGTTTTAGTCTGACTGAAAATAGCATTTTAAAGTGAGTGTCTGACTCCCAAGAAAATCGCACCTTTTTTCTCACTGTAAATGAAGAAAAAAAAAACAGCTGCCCCATTTTTTCATTATTTGTGCATATTTTAGTTCTGTGAAGAAGAAGGCCCCTGCCCCTTTAATCACCAATGCTAAAGTGCCCTTTCAGTCCCATCTTGGTGCCCCTGGACCACGAGGGCATTTGTTTCACATCCTCATTGAGGGCTAAGAACCCCTAAAGTTTAATAACAGTGAGTTTATTACTTCAATAAAACACACCTGGATCAGTTAATCAAGGTCTTTGGGTTTACTTGTGAGCAAGGGTTGAAGGTTTAACATCTGATATTTGGTGATAGCACAATTCAGATTTGATCATTAAAATCTTAACATTTAGCGCTGAACCTGACAGGCCTGAAAAGAGCTGTGTTTTGTTTTCCTGAAGCAAATTTTCAGTGAATTTGAAAGAAAAGTACCTTCCACTTTCTTACATGAACAACAAAGCAGAAAAAGGATGAAGAAAAGAAAGAGCTAAAATCAACTCTCATTATACAATGTTGATACTCAGAAATGGATTTACATGAATGCCATTGTAAGGAATACATCTACTACCATTTTCATGCTTTTAGGGGGCACAATTTAAAATTCATCTTAACCTACTTTAATATTATTCATTCAGTCATTTTTCACCATGTCATGTATCACTGCAATCTAGAAGTAATCTATAACAATTTAAACTAAAATGAATGCTTCATCATGTTTCATTTATTTTGACAAATAATTTTGTATTGTAGTGTCAGGGGCATCATGCACTCATTTTTGAGGGGGCACGAGTGAAGGGGGGGGGGGTGGCTCTCATGCTTGTCATGTGACATACAGCAGCCACAGTACCACTGTATAACTGATATAGGCTTATGTCCTACTGAAGAAAAAAAAAACAATAAAACCATCACAGAAAATTTTAATGGTTTCCACTACAAATACCATTACAAACATTATAAACCATCAACTTTTAACCATTAAAAAATGGTTTTCTTTAGTGTACTTTGGGACATATTTCATTAGGATTTATTGGTTTTAACAAGCCACCAATAGAAAGTAACCAATTAGAGACCAACAGGGTCCATTACAGTTTCCAGTAAAACCAATACAAGTGCCATTATAACCAGTAGAACCATTACTAATTTTGTAATGGTGTCTATTGTTTTTTTCAGCAGGGGTTTTATTAAATTGTTTTAATTTTTTATTCGATATAGCCCCAAAATATATCATGAAATATCTTGATTCTCAAATGTGTAAGTAAATGCATTTTGCACCTTCATAGATTATGTTAGTTGATCTATCATGGGCGATGGGCAAAGTAGCCTACATTTATTAAATACGCATAAAAGCCTGTCTTCGACCTCACTTCTGTACCAGATATGAGTGTCATACCATAAAGTACTTTTAATACAACTGACTTTGTATTTAATGTGAATTTAATAAAAACTTTGTAAGTTAATTAGCCCATAACACTTTCACTGTAGTGTTTCAAAATTGGCTCTATAGACTTTATACAGTTCATTATTTTATTAGTCTCATATCTTCTTCGTCATGTTCATCTCTGCAACCAAGTTGTGACAGACCATAGAAATGAAAGGGGAAATTATCTCCATAAACATTGCCCCTATGGAATATTTCTTAGCCCAACAGGGCTACAATTTTTTTATTTTGAATCAAGACAAAATATATTTAAATATATAGTTTTTTCAGTCAATTTATGGCAGGTTTAGCTTAATTTGTTGCAATTACACAGGTTTGGCTAATGTTGGTTTTACACCCATTCTCTCATACTTCAATAATTGGTAAAAATAAATAATAAACAAATTAAAAATACACGTCTAAGCTGAACTAGAGGGCCTGCAATACTCACACTTGATTTCAGTTAGTCTAAAATGTTCACTATTATTCTAACTTCTCTATCAGACAAACAAGTGTCACTAGAAACAAGAAGTGGTTTTGTTTTCTTAGAGCAGGGGTTCTCGGTCCAACATCTTATGTTTAGTGATTTAATTAAAAACCTGAACCAGTTAATCAAGGTCTTTGGGTTCATATGTGAATAAGGGGTGAAGGTTTAGCACCTGATATTGACAGCAGAATTCAGAATTGATCATTAAAATCTTCAGATTTAGTTCATTTAATGCCGAGCTTGACAGGCCTGAAAAGAGGAAGTTGTGTGTTGTTTTCCTGAAGCATGTTTTCAGTGAATCTGAAAGAAAAGTACTTGACACATTTTCATATTAATGACAAATCAGAAAAAAGATGAGGTAAAGAAAAAGCTAAAAACAGCTCTGATTCTGCAATGTTAATACTTAGAAATAGATTTCCATGAATGCCTTTATAAGGAATACATCTCCTACCATGTATATAAGAAGCTGCTCAGACGTTATTCTGGACACAACAGCTCTGAGATCTTCAAGCTCTACAGAACTTCTACAGATTATTTCTGTGATTGTGAAGAAACATCTTGAAGAATGAGAAGCCTGATCTCTGTGCTGTTCCTGGTGATCTTCTGTTCTGAGCAGATGACTTCAAATGGTGAGCGCTCTTTTTCAGTTTTATTTTTGAATGAAGACGAAAAGTATTGTTTTTAGATTATTTATGGAAGTTTCATTTGTTGCATTTGGTGATTTAAAATGTTGTGACATGATCAAATTGAAAACTTTTCTTATTTCTCCACATTTTAGCTGTCATTTCAATTGATGTAGCACAATCTAAGTGTTGTGTAGAGTTCAGTGATGTGAAGATTCCTGTGAAAATGGTGAAGTCTTACTACTGGACCAGCAGCAGCTGTCCTAGACGAGCTATTGTGTGAGTATCATCAACATTATCTCATTTTCAAACTGTAAAATTCAATTTGTATGAGACACTCATTAAGAAACTTTGATCTAAATCTTATTTTTGTGTCTTTCACATCAGGTTTCAGACAAAAGCAGGGAGAGAGTTCTGTGTAGATCCAGAGACCGTCTGGGTGAGCGGCCATATTGCTAAAGTGGACAAAAGAACAAAAGTCTAAAAGAAGCTACACTGTTTCTATTTGAACTGTATATTCAAACCTTGTGTTATTTCCAATGTGTATATAAAATATTTTATTTACAGAATAATTTATGTGATTGGTTCAGTTATTTTAATAAAATATCAGTGATAAAATTATCATGTAGTAATGTTTTTATTCTCTGTTGCATACAGGTATATTACATTTTATTAAAATGTTTGTTATTATGAAACAAAGCATTTGTTTTAAATATCTCAGTCAGCATTATAGATGTATTATAGATGATACAGTATTAAAATAGATGATAAATGCTAAAAATTCTTGCTTTTTTCTGCTGATGTCACAAACTGCCAGATTTAAACAGGTTTTGCTCCTTCACAGAAAGACACTATGTCACTCATAATCACACAAAGGTGCTCAGACAACCTTTTCAAGCTCATAATTTGTTTCTTTTATTTTATTGATATCCAAATCACAGTCACAGAAGAAGCAAATAGGAAATTGAATGGCCTTTTCAAGCAACTATACTTCATTATTTTATAGGCCTATAAGAGACCCAAACCACAGAGTTACTATGATATAAGTTTATACTGCAAATATGCACACTAATGTCAGCATACGAATATGAAAAGCGTTCATCTATTGGTAATTGGTAATGTTAATGGTCATCTTTTCAAGGCTGTAAAAAGCTCTACTACTATTTCTGTTTCACTGTTTGCAAGGTTTTGTGTCTGTTTCTCACATAAAAGCATGTACAGTTCAAATAAAAATTCATTTCAATTGTCCCACTAGAGCCACAATGTTTTTAAAAAAGGTGTATTTGGGAAGTGTAGAGGTTGTTGAAGGTATTTGTGTGATAATAGTGTAATTTCTCAAAGTAGAATATCCACATATTATCTATATTTTTATTCAAGCATAAAATTGTGATTTTGTTTCTGGTACAGAAATGAGGTCAAAGTGTGTGTGTCGAAGGCCTTATGCTTAATATAGTAACATAGTGGTCCTGATTTACAAAGAGGCACCACTATATCACTATATTAAGCATAAAGCCTTCGACACACACGCTTCGACCTCACTTCTGTACCAGAAACACAAAATGCTACGCTCTCTTCAGAGACAGTATTGGAGGATATTTGCTTTTCTTCTTCATTAATACTCAGAAATGGATTTACATGAATGTCTTTATGAGGAATATGTCTCCGACTATGTATATAAGAAGGTGCTCAGACATTAATCTGGACACAACAGCTCTGAGATCTTCAAGCTCTACAGAACTTCTACAGATTCTTTCTGTGACTGTGAAGAAACATCTTGAGACACCTGATGTCTGTGCTGTTCCTGGTGATCTTCTGCTCTGTGCAGACGACTCCCTTACCAAAAAGTAGTATACTTCAAGTTTATTTTAAGTATACTTAAGTAAAGTTCAATTATATTTTTAAGTATACGTTATGTAGTAAGTATACAAATATCAGTGTACTTGTAGTATACTCTTAAGTGCACTATTTCAATGGGACTAAATTGGCCCACTTTCTAGTATAGAGAAGTATATTTTTAAGTATAACAGAAGTAAACTTTGAGTACACAAGCTTGTACTGCAACTATACTAAAAGTGAACTTATAGGTATACTGATAGCTTACTAATTAAATACTTGTAGTAGCATTTTTAGTATACTTTGAAGTATAGTCTCAGTAAACTACTAGTTCTGTCAGGACCACTATCGTCAAAAGATAGATACTTAGCATAAAGTTTTGGTTTGGCGGTATGGTTCTGTTCTGTGCAAAAACTCCCTGCCCATCCATGCAGCCTGTCATGAATGAGCAGGGAGAGCAACAATAATAACCCCCCCAACACAAATGATAGGCCCGAACCCCCCGACACAACGATAGGCCAGAACCGCCCAAACCACAACTGATGGCATTCTGAAAGAAGCATATCCTTCTGAAATAGCAGAGACTGGGGCAGCAGCCCCTTACACAGAAGGCAGTGAAGGGGTGCTCTTCTTTATAAGCAGCTAAGAAGAGCAGCAAGCCCCTTACCGGAAGAGAGTAGCAGCGAAGGCATGCTCTTCTTAACAAGCAGCTAAGAAGAGCAGCAAGCCCCTTTTATGCAATACCTGAAAAAGATGCAGAAAAATTGACAGCTAATTGACTCACTAAAAGTGACAGCCTAATTTGCAGCAAACACACGTACTGCAGCCATAGAAGCGAGCAACGAACGGTTCAGAGAGATTGCATATTCTACCTGGCCTAAATGCTTCAGCATCCATTTAAAAAACTCTATGAACAGCATATAATAACAAATCAACTCAGTTTACAGGTTGTCGTCTCCCATTGACATTGTGCTCGTTATGTTACGTGTCTTCAATCTGACAACCCACGTGAGTGAAGAAAGAAATCCTTACCAATACACTCGATAGCTTTGCAACAAGCGTGTTGCAGTAGTCAGAGAAACTTAAGGAAATAGCAGTCCCAATAACTAGATGAGCCATAAGCAGCAAGCATATTTCGAGAACAATCAGATGGCCTAACAACAGGTTAAATATTAGCTTCTTGCTGTTGCAAATTTACCAAGTACCAGTACTTGCAGTACAACCAATAGCTTAAAGAAACAAGCAGGTCTAGCAACAAACATGATACTGAGCACTAGATAAGCCCTAAAAGCAAGCAAAATCCCAATACCCTAACAGCTTTAAAGCAAAGACCTTCTGAAATAGCGTAGAATGCGGCAGCATGCCCTTTAAGAAGAAGAGAAGCAGCGAACGGGTGCTCTTCTTTAATCAGCAGCTGAGAAGAGCAGCATGCCCCTTTAATGCAGTACAGCATATTGTCAATACCCGACGTTTAGGCAACAGCATGTTGCCTTATCCAGATAATCGTTAGCATTAATAACCTTTGGTAGCAAAATCTACATACTGCCCGTTAAGTATCAAGCACGTAACAGGTACACTAATTAAAGCAACAGCATATCAAATAGAAATAAAAATAGGATAAGTTTAATGAAACAGAATTCCCAATACTAGATAAAAACAAGCCTCGCTGAGTAGGTTTACTGGGTAATGTTACCAGCGTGACAAAATACAACCAGTGAGCCTAAAGCAAAAGCATGCCTAGCAAACAAACATGTTACTGAACAACTGCCTTAACAACGAGCAATATTTGACGATAGCATAATTGCCAACATAGCATAAGGCAATGAGAACGAAATAAGAATTTTTACATGGATGCTTTAACCCTCCTTGAGATCTCGTGTAAAAGTGTTGTTGATGCAGTCACATTAGCACAACTTCAGCGATGAATTGCGGGCATTGCAGGCAAAGAGTCTATGTCAATGATATATCATTATGAGAAGCAGTGCTTGCTCAGGTCACTTCCGAGTCTATCAGCTTATATCAATCGCGGCGAATTCGTGTTCAAGTTCACAACTTGTTGAATCTGGTGAGAACTCCGTGGGAAACGAACCCCTGAAAATTCCTGATTGAACGCTTTCCCATAGAGATGGAATTCACCGTCTGATTTGCTCCTGAGCAAGCGGAAAAAGCTGCTGATTGATACGAATAGAGCTTATATAGGAATGCCGTGATAGGTGTTGTATTCCTATAGGTAGATACGATCAGAGAATCAGCTGATGCAAGCTTGACTCACGTGACCTGCCAGAACTAAAGCTAATACTTCATTTTAGTAGTTTTATACTCGTAAGTTTTCTTTAAGTTAACTTTACATCATACTTTAATTATACTACTATGTCCCTATTTAGGTATTAATTTGTATATAGTTTGTTATTTGAATATCTGGACATACAAAAAATCTAAAGAAAGAACAGAGTATCTGCTTGTAAACAAAAACATTTTATTCTAGCTTCATGCATTCTTTTTTTTTAAACACTTGAATGTGAGTAAGTTTCATAAACAAAAAATAAAGAAATAAACAACATTTTGAACAAAAAGCTGAAAAAAGACTATGAATTGGATTCAGAATAATAATCAAAACGTAGATGGAGTCGATCAACACCCCAAAGCTTGACAGCCATTATTACCTCTTCATTTTATTCCATAATGTTACACAGTTTTGATGCTGGTTTTATGTCTGAAGTGGTACAAGTGGAAGCATCTGTTGTTTTGGTTTCTTCTTCACTTGTGTTTTTTTTGAAATTCTGTACAGACAATGTGTACTAGCGCCCCCTACCATATAACAATGAAAACACGGATTCTAGGAGCACAAGTATATATTTAGACTTTTTCTAAATATAAGTCAAGTATACTTAAATGTCATTTTAAGTATATTTCTGAGAAGTACATAAAGCCTATTTCTGAGAAGTACATAAAAAGTAGACTAAAAGTATACTTTCCTATTTTTAGCCTATACTAATAGCACACTTGAATAAACTTCTTTTTCGTAAAGGCTTCAAGCGGTGAGCACTCGTTTTCATATTGAATTTAGACCAAAGTATTGTTTTCAGAATATTTGTGGCAGGTTTAGTTTCATTTGTTGCATTTGGTGATTTAAAAATATAGATATAACAGCTTGAAGTCTTCGTTTTTCTTTGCATTTTTTTTAATGAAATTAAGTTTGTGATATTTTGCATATCTCCTTATTTCAGTTCTCTATTCAATTGATGCGCCACAATCAAAGTGCTGTGGAGAAGAGCTCACTAATGTGAGGATTCCTGTGAAGCGCGTGGTGTCTTACTGAACCAGCAGCAGCTGTCCCAGACGGGCTATTGTGTGAGTGTCATCTTAGCTATTATTTCATTTTCAAACTATGAAGTGAACCTCCATGAGACAATCTTCTGAAGTTTTTGACTTAAGTCATGTTTTTGTTTTAACCTTCAGATTTAAGAGAATTTTAGGGAAAGAGATCTGTGTAGATCCAGAGACTGCCTGAGTGAGCGGCCATATTGATAAAGTGGACAAAAGAACAACAGCTGCTACAGAAACTAACGCTGCAACAACATCAACTGCTACAAAAACAACTGCTACAGAATCAACTTCTGCTGCATCGACAACTGCTACTACAGCAAAGACTCAGAGCCTTACAGTCTGAAGCTGTTTCTATTTGATCTCTACATTTCATACTGTATATTCAGCCACTATTTCTGATGTGTGTGTATATATATATATATATATATATATATATATAATATAGTGTGAATGAATCCAGCTGTTGTAATAAAATATAAATGATAAAAATATCATAATGTAGTGATTTTTTTCTTTTGTGTATTTTGAAAGCAATCTTTTTGTTTAAATTCTATTTAAACATTTTTATTTTAAAGACACTAGTAAAGATAGATGGTTAATACAAAAAAATAAAATAAATAAATATTAAAAAATCCAATAAATGTATAAATAACTGCAGTGCTCTGCTTCCATATCGACAGCAATTTCTTCTAGACAACAGAGACACTTAACTTAGCAACTCCTAAGATACTAGTAATTTATATGACTGTAAATGTTTTAAAAAGACAGTTACACACTAAAAGGGAAGAAAATTGGTTTATTAGCCTACTGTAAATAAACATCATGCAATTGAGGTTTCATGTTCAATGCTTAAAATTCACATTTAAATGAGACTATCAAGGCCAGTCTTGAGCAAAATGCTCAGTCTGACTGTTGCGGCGCATTACAATACAAATGTGCAAATGTGATGCAATGGTGGAAAATGCAGAGTGGGTGATTTTAAAACCACACATAGTGATACAACAGATTCATTCAATTCACAATAAATCTGCTTCCTTCTTTCTCAGTGCAGCATCTATGAACTGTGTGGGTAAAACCTTTGTTTTCAGATTAAGAAAGTCTACAGGCTTCATATGATGTTGTAACTGCCTCATTCTGAGAAATAATTATCTTACAAATAGAAATATAAGGAGAAGTGTTCTCCCTTATGAAAATTAACCATGGTTTTACTACAAATAAAACCAAAAAACCATGATAAACCACGGTAACTGCAAATTAACCATGGTTTAACCATAGATTAACCATGGTACTCTATTTGTAGTAAAACTGTGGTTATAATGGTAATCAATATGCAAATAAATCATCGATACTACACTTTTACTATAAACCATGGTTCATTTTCATAAGGGCTGCAAAATAGTAATGTGAAGAAAACTAGCTGTTATGGACAAAAATACTAATATCTGAGTTAAAGCAGTGGAGGAAAGTCAAGTTTAAAACGATTAAGGTCAATGTTAACGGGTTAAACGATTGCAGAAATGTTATTCTTTTTAAAGGTTTAAAGTGTAGTCTTATTTAACATTGTGTATTCTTTGAAACAAGCAGCAGAACTCACAGAACAAAACAAAATGTTATCATTTCATATGAAGTAAATGAGTAAATTTCATATAGGCTAATAAATGCAGATTGGTATGACAACTGAATGTTCATAAGGATTCATTTGTAAGTCTGTAAAGTAATTCATACGTAAATAGGATTTACATTTTAGGTGTTGTCAATATGTCAGTATTGTATGTTTAGATGCTGTAAATACATCAGTATTGAACATTTCTGTGTCTATTGCAAATGTAAGAAACTGTACGTTCTGTAGAACAATCTTACGAAAATACAAATTCTCATGAGATCACACTGTAATGCAATATCTGAGATATAGGCCCTACGTCTCTTTTTCTCAGAATATTTGCCCCTGTGAAATATTCAGACGCAGTTAATGCTGAGTAAGACAACTTGAAGGAAACATAAATTGTTTCCTTATAACACTGAGGAGAACTAAAACAGACGTAGAAAGAGGATGAGAAAAAGAAACGGTTCAATTAGGTCATTTGTTGGTCGTCAGTAATGCATTTACTTGAATATCTGTTGGAGAAATATCTCTTATACTCAGTAGGCTATAATAAGTTCTTCTGTGCATGCTCTGAAATGTCTTTTCTCAGAATACTTACCCTTGTAAAATATTCACGTGGTTTCTTTAATCCACCTAAAAATAAAAATGTTGTGCAGAATGTTCAAGATGCTATTTTCTTACAAAGTAAGTTAACGACCATGACCATGGCAGTGCAGAGGATGCACTGGTAAGCAAGTGATGTAGTGCTAAAATTCAAGAAATAAACACATAACACATGGCCTGAGGAGCAGTGTTGGGCACGTTACTTTAAAAAAGTAATTAGTTATAGTTACTAGTTACTTCTCACAAATAGTAACTGAGTTTGTAACTGAGTTACATCATTATAAAAGTAACTAATTACCAGGGAAAGTAACTATTGCGTTACTTTAAAAAAAAAAAAAATGTTCAAATGTCAAATAACTTTGGATGCCCCCAATATTATATGTTAAATTAAATAAGAATAAATTATTATTATAAAACATTGTACATTAATCTACACTATTTATCTACTGACACTTAGCATCAGTCAGTGAAGCATTATATAATATTATATGATGATAGAACTTTAGTAATTAGAATAACCAAGTATGAATGCATATTTGTCATAAATATAAAACGCACTAAGGATTAATGAGCTGCTGGGTTCATGAATATTAATCACGTTGTCTGCCTTTGCTCGAATTGATTTGCTGAAATCAAAACAGGGACGATAATAGGTGAGCGCCAGCCAATGAGATTGTCCTTTGCGCATTAGTTCCGCCCACTACCAGAGAAACCGGCAGTTCTTAAAAGCTGAAGAATTCCAAAGGAACTCCGTTATTTTGACAGGAAAATACAACAAAGAATATCGTTTACATGTAGCGCGTCAATTCTGCATGTTATGAAAGACTCTCTTGCTCTGTATCTTTCTTTGCGTGCGTGTATGTGAGAGAAAGCGACGGCGAGCTGTGCGCCTTCACACTAGAGTTTATGGTACGTCAAATACAGCTAGACGCATCCATTCAGATGAACTGAAAAATAAAATTCTAATATAATATAGTAACGCCTCATTTTATTGTCAGTAACGGTAACGGCGTTGTAATGGGGAAACAGTAATTCGTTTGATTACTCGTTACTGAAAAAAATAACGCCGTTAGTAACGCCGTTTATTTATAACACCGTTATTCCCATCACTGCTGAGGAGGAGTACATTTTCAGCAATCAGTCATACTTTTCTGATTCAAATTAGACCAATGTATATTTTTATGTGAGTGACTTAAAAATGTTATGACCAATCTTAAAGAAAAAAAGATAATAGACTAATTTGTGAGACTAGTCTGAACAGTTTATGCAGTGGCTACTGATCACCATCATTAGTCACATTCATTAATTCCTTCATTTATTAATAATATGTCCCTTTGAATTCCACAGAAGAAAGAATCTCATACAGGTTTGGAACAACAATGAGTTTGCATCAATTATATTATTATTTGAATATATATGAATATATAAATTAAAATAATAATATAATTGAATATATATGAATACATACCAAATTATACTACCAAAATATATTATCAAATTATATTACCAAACTCCCTACTTTATGTCTAGCAAGATGGTCTGTCCTTTCAGGAAAAACATTATTTTTACAATAATGAAAAGTAGTAACTGTCACGAATCTGGTCTGCACTTCCGTTCACTCACCACTAGAGGTCACCCGTTCATCACATGGACTCTGGCACTTCACCATCTAACTACATTTCCCATCATCCATTACTGATCACAGCTGTCACCAATCACTCATTGCACCAATCACCCGCACACCTGATCCTACGCACACACTGATCACATACCCTATTTCAACCCTGGACCTTCTTTCCGTCACTGCCGAGTATTGTATGCATTATTGCTGCCCTACAGAGCCCTGTTAGTTTGCCTTGCCTAGCCTTTGTCGGATTGTGTTTTCCCCTGCCTGAACCATCGCTGACGTTTTGGATTACCTCTCCTGTCTTGCCCCTTTGGATACTGTTCACCGATCGTCGACCCACGCTTGTCTCTGTTAACTCTTTGCATTGCCTTTATATACCTGTCTGCCATTGTTCGTCTCTGGTAAATAAAAGTCTGCATATGGATCCGCACGTCTCATGTCTCATCAGCCCCGTAACAGAATACTCGGCCACACAAGGATCCAGCGGCTTTTCAGGTGGATATTGGCCAGGTATGGACACTGCAAGACTGTTATTAACCCTAGAGCAGGGCTTGCGATCGCTCGAGGATTATGTACAGGAGTACTTGGAGCTCGCATATTTTTCTGATCTGCCGGACTGTGTGCTCATAGATTTCTTTTGTGAGGGCATTAACCAGCCGCTCAAATCATTAACCCTTGAAGGTCCCCGTTCGTCTCTAAGGGATTTTATGGATTATGCTCTACTGACTGTGGGTTCATCGTTCACTGTGGGTGTTGCGGAGGAACGCGACACCGCACACAATTGTATGATCACAACCGCGCAGGAGCACGCTCACAAAATGGCGGCCACAACAACACCCCGTCATGTTCTTGCTGCCAGTAATGAGCCAGGTCAAGTCACAGTCGATCTTAAAGAGCCAAGTCAAGTCACCGTTGATTTTCATGAATCCAGTCAAGTTACCGCTGATCTTCACGAATCAAGCCAAGACACAGCTGATCTTCACGAATCAAGCCAAGACACAGCTGATCTTCACGAATCAAGCCAAGACACAGCTGATCTTCACGAATCAAGCCAAGACACAGCTGATCTTCACGAATCAAGCTAAGACACAGCTGATCTTCACAAGCTAAGTCAAGTCATAGTTAATGTCAGAGAGTCAAATCAAGTTACAATTGGTCACCGCTGCCCGTCCAGAGTCACAGCACGTCACCGCTGCCCGTCCAGAGTCACAGCACGTCCGGGCTGACACACCCAGATCATCAAGGTCAGTCTTCCACAGTCCCAGTTTGATGTCTAGTTTGAGGGATGTACCGCTGGTGTCTACACGCACGGCTGGTTTCCCCAAACCAACTCACTCTAACCCTCCTGTTCTTATGCATATTCCCCTGTCTGAGGCACTTCCCCGGATGGGAATCGCTTTGTGTTGCGTTTGGGCTGCGTACACCGCCGCAGAACTGCCCGAGGTGGTGGCGCCCGCTGTAGCTTCTCCAGAGGTGGCGGTCCACGCTACAGAACCTCCAGAAGCAGCGGGGTTTGCGTCGGCCCCTTGTATGGTGGTGGCGCCCAGTAATGTACTCCCAACCTGTTGTGTTGCGTTTGAAGAGACCGTTACTAAACTCTCCCTGTGTCCTGAGGTTACTGCTGTAGAGCCTCCAGAGGTGGCGGCAGCTGCTGCAGAACCTCCAGAGGTGTCAGCGGTATCCATCGTTGAACTCTTGTTCTGTCCTGTCATGGCTATGGAGGCCGCCAATGAACTCTCGTTCTGTCCTGTCACGGCTATGGAGGCCGTCAATGAACTTTCGTTCTGTCCTGTCACGGCTATGGAGGCCGTCAATGAACTCTCGTTCTGTCCTGTCACGGCTATTGACTCCGTCTATGAACTTTCTGTGTTCCCTGCCTCGGTCCTTGGGTCCGTGCATGTTCTCTCTCCTTTCTATGGGCTCCTGCTCCGTCTGCTCTGCCCTGGTGGGCTCCTGCTCCGTCTGCCCTGTCCGCTCCGCCCTGGTGGGCTCCTGCTCTGCCTGCTCCACTCTGGTGGGCTCCTGCTCTGCCTGCTCCGCCCTGGTGGGCTTGTGTCCCGTCTGTTTCACCCGGGTGGGCTCCAGTCCCGTGCACTCTGCCCTGGCTTCCTGTTCTGCCGGCTCTACCTCGGTCCCAGATCACTCCGCTTCCACAAGGACCTGGCCCTCCATCCCTCCCCCTGTTCCGCCCTCCGCTCCACCTCCCTCCTGGATTATAGACTGTGTGGAGCGTCTGGAAGCCGCTCTTTGGGGGGGGGGCTCTGTCACGAATCTGGTCTGCACTTCCGTTCACTCACTACTAGAGGTCACCCGCTCATCACATGGACTCTGGCACTTCACCATCTAACTACATTTCCCATCATCCATTACTGATCACAGCTGTCACCAATCACTCATTGCCCCAATCACCCGCACACCTGATCCTACGCACACACTGATCACATACCCTATTTCAACCCTGGACCTTCTTTCCGTCACTGCCGAGTATTGTATGCATTATCGCTGCCCTACAGAGCCCCGTTAGTTTTCCTTGCCTTGCCTAGCCTTTGTCGGATTGTGTTTTCCCCTGCCTGAACCATCGCTGACGTTTTTGGATTACCCCTTTGGATACTGTTTGCCGATCGTCGACCCACGCTTGTCTCTGTTAACTCTTTGCATTGCCTTTATATACCTGTCTGCCATTGTTCGACCCTGCCTGTTTGACCACGTCTCTGGTAAATAAAAGTCTGCATATGGATCCGCACGTCTCATGTCTCATCAGCCCCGTAACAGTAACAGACACAACAACAAAAAAGGGAACAGATATGGATCCTCATTCAGTGTTGCTTCAAAGTTCTGTGAATGTATTCTCCAAGAAACTTCTCTCTTCTTCACTATATAACAGGGACCAAGCAACTCATTCAGCGCACGCTTTTAGACCAGATTTTGTGTGAGCAGATACTCCTGAAGAATGAGGATCCTGATGTCTCTGTTGCTGCTCCGCTCTATTCAGCTGACTTCATGTGGTGGGTAGTGACTTGACATTATGTACTTCAATGCAATGACCACTCAGGTTACTTGTACTGTTACAATGCAGTTCATTTCAGGAAACATTTGACAGTGTTTAATTCAATCTATTAATTCTGTCAACATTTTTGCGTGTCCATGCATTTATTTAAATGCTGAATGTGTAATAAATGTATATTAAGTTTACTTTTTTTAAAAGGTAAACTTTTTGACACTAGTTCTAATACGTATTAAATTCTTTCAGCTCCTAACGCACTTGAAGCACGATCAACATGCTGTTTCCAGTTTTATAAAAAGAAAATTCCTCTGAAACTGGTGGTGTCTTTTTACCGGACCGAAAGCAACTGTCCCATGTCAGCTATTGTGTAAGCGTCCTCTAAAGAGTTTCAGAGCCAAACTGAATGAGTCCATTCAGTAAAATCTTTTACTTACTAGTTGTCTTGATGGTTTTTGGCCCCAGGTTTCGGACAGCTGCTGGAAGGGAGTTCTGTATGAATCCAAACACCAGCTGGGTGAACAGCCATATTGCAAAAGTGAACAGCAGAACAACAACAGCTACTACAGCGAAGACTCTAAGCACTACAGTATAAATACTGTATCTTGTTCAGTATTTAATGGGGAAAATGTTCATAATTATTACTCTATTTCTGTAGATAGATCATTTATCATGCTTTTATTAGAATAAATGTTATTAATATTTCATTTGTTTAAATTACATTTGTAGCTGCATCAAAAGCAGTTTTCTGTATTCAAATAAATGTGAATTTGCATTGTGTTTTGTGGACTTTAACATGTCTTTTTTTTTTATAATAAAAGTGAATTTCTAAAGTTGTCCTCTGATGGAGATCTTTCATAATCTTAGCGGATTCAAATAGTGATTATTTTTTTTATTTTTTTTCAGCTCATTTTTGCTGTGTTGGGTATTTTAAAAATGTATTGTGTATTTCAAAAGTAGTGATTGATCTGTTGTGGTTGTGATGTACAATCTGCATCATAATACGATACTTTGAATTACAAACTGACAAAAGCAGGTTTTCCAGTTGATTAATTAGTAATATTTTCCATTAGTAATAATCAAGCGTATAGCTTTACTTCTGGCAGGTCACGTGAGTCAAGCTTGCATCAGCTGACTCTCAGCTGATCACATCTACCTATTGGAATACGACACCTATGACGACATAACTACATAAGCGCTATTCAGTATTATTCAGCAGCTTTTGCTTGCTCAGGAGCAATTACCCTCCTCCATCCCCAACTCCTCCTTTCACCACAGTCAGGACTTGGCTTCTGATATTCCTGTTGAATCAGACTCCCTAATCTTGAGTAATGTGTTACACTAAATGAAATTAAGTACATTACTGATCTGCTTGGTTCTGTTCTGTTAACCCTTGGAGGTATTATTATTATTGCTCATTCATGACAGGCTGCATGGATGGGCAGGGAGTTTTTGCCCAGAACAGAACCATACCGCCAAACCAAACTGTATGCTAAGTGTCTATCATTTGACGATAGTGGTCCTGGCAGAAATATTTTTTAAGTATTATATACAATGATAACATATCAATTATTTCATTAATGTAGTATTTATCACACCTACTAATTTTCTCTCTCAGTACAAATGAGTCTTAAACATATATAGCAGCTATTATTATAAGAAAAGGATGCTTTTGTGGATTCACTCTCAGAGGTAAAGGTAAGACAGCGGTCACTGGGTCGGTATTTCAAAAAGTACACCTTACCTAAAGGGTCCATACTGGTATCCTAAAGCAGCCAATGAGAATCTCAGCACCTCAGACCCAGATGTCAAGGTGCAATTCAAAATTAATATTAGTAATATTAGTAGTTTTGAGTATATGGCCAAAATTTGAACCGAAACCGTTACTTTAACAGAAACTTTGCCATGGATTAAGCTGCCTGTAAGTACGTGAAATGATCTAGGTTTTCATGTAAACTCGGTCACTGGGGTGGTACCTTCTTAAAAGGCACAATTTTGTACCTTTTAGGTACTTATATGTACACTTTAGGTAACCAACTATGTAAACATAGCAATACCACAAACGTAGACGATTCTGCTGAAAAAAAACTATAGAAATCATCCCAGAAATTATAACGGTTTCCTCTATAAATTCCATTACAATCATTACAAACCATCAATTATTAACCATTAAAACCATTAAAAATGTTTCCTGTAGTGTATTTTGGGCCACATTCCATTAGGATAGTGGTTTTAACAAGCCACTAATAGAAGGCAACAAATTACCAGTAGAGAAAACCAATTTTAAAACCAATAAAACCAATTCAATTCCCATTATAACCAATAAAACCATTACGAAATCTGTGAAGGTTTCTGTTGTTTTTAGTTAGGTATTTGTTTGTTTTTGGCTACATTTATGTGACAAACTCGCATGTCCTTAGTAAAACTGTAAGTGGATAAAAATAGAAATAATTTTCATTTCCTTTCAAGGTGTAGCTGGAACACCATGCACTTCCCACAATTCACTCTCTTAGAAACACTTTCGCTTTCATCAAACGTTTTATCTTAAAAGTTAAAGACGCTAACGAATTAACAATACTCGGGTTCACCAACAGACCACTAGATCTTTTTTAAAGTGCCTATTCTGATATAGAAGTAGGGTATTTCCTGTGTGAGATGCAATGAGCTGCATTTTCTCTAATGCATTTTTAGCACCTAACAGCTACGCCAAATAAAGAGGAATTGGAGGGTTCAGAGATGAATGCTTTCTACTTTTCTACGAAAAGATTGTGTTACAGACTCAGAGAATCAACAAGGGGATTTCTTTCAACACGAAAACTAATTCATCTCTTGCTGACATTTCACCACATATTCTTCTCTTGACGTATACCTGGAGAATGAAGACCTTCATGAAGACTTCATTACTGTTTCTGATACTGTGCAGTGCTCTGCATTTTACTTCAGCTGCTTAATGTCACATTTTTGGTTGTAAAGCAAAGGCTCCATATTCACACTTTTCCCTTTATTTTGATAATTAATCAATTCTTTCTGAAAATATTGGATAACTATTACTTGCTCTGTATTTAAAACCTGAAGAATAAAAACTGATGAAATCTCTGGTGAATATATTTTAATAGTAAGATACAATCCAAATTTCATGTTCCACAGAATATAGGGCATTGTAATAGGCTGACACTGTAGTGTAACATCTGCTGTCTTCTGAAGCACAATCTTGTCTTTGAGTATTTGTACAATTCTGCTCAGAGGAGTCTCGGATGAAGACAAAAACTTGAGATTTTTCATTGAAAATGCAACATAAGTAGCCAAAATGATAGTGTTTCCACTTTTAAACTGCAATAATCTCTTTTTAAATGTTTTTTTGTTTCTGTCTCTTCATTAACAGAGCTGGTGTGACAAGACAAGCAACTCTCACCACAATCGACCGTCCTTCACTCTCCCCTACCTACCTCATCCCAGCAGTCCAGCCCACTGATCCCCGGCCAGTCTCATAATATCACCCCTCAAATTCCATGCCCATCCCAGCAACCAGTTCTTCCATCCTGCCAAAGGAAGATGCACCACCCAATCCTCCACCTATCCACACACCTTATCATGGTTGTAGAGGACAATTTTCATTTACATAAAACAGTTTTAAGTTCTCTATCTCTCTATATTGGATATAATTTCTTCACTCTGTATATATAATGTGTTGAATCACATTTTACTAGTGAACCCTTGACTTGCTCAGGCTCTTTAGCAGTTCAGATGGCTGCTTTAATGAAATCAATATCAGAATACCTCGGAAACTGCTCGAGTCTTATTTCTGGACAAGCAGCAATTGCCCCACAAAAACATTGTGTGAGTATCCCTATATATTTTTAGATGTTCACCTACAGTATATTGCTGCTAATATTTAGTGTTTACTCACATTCATTTAGTTTAAATGCTTTTTACTGTAATCTGCTGTAGGTTTGTAACACTTCCTAGGAAGACACAAATCTGTGTGAGCCCTGAATATAACTGGGTCCAGCGGGCCATAAACTACATAGACAAGAAAAGTGCTTCAATTTCAAGTAAATGAAATTTTCTTCACCCACAGATACACACACACACCCCGCATATATGAGTACAGCTGTAAAATAAATCTTCAGTATTGTACTGTAAGATTTCAGAGTGTTAACATGGAAATGTTGTAATGTATATTAATAAAATGTGTTGATCTCATGATCTGTATGTCAGTAATAACCCTTAAAGATCTGATTTAAACTTTAAAGTAGCTATTTTATTATTGCTTATATTAATACAGAGAATATTGTATATAGAAGTTGATATAGATTTCCTTTGTTTTATTGTCCAAAGTTTTCTGTATATTTATATTTGAAGTTGTATTGTAGTGTTTTATGGACATTAAAATG